>NW_028317991.1:7398000-7554500 GCF_062004578.1 Staurois parvus | reverse complement strand
TAATTGGCATCATAGGTAGACCTCAATAATGAGAGACAAAATGAGAAAAAAAATCCAGACAATCACATTGGCTGATTTGGAAAGAATTTATTTGCAAATTATGGTGGAAAATAAGTATTTGGTCAATATCAAAAGTTCATCTCAATACTTTGTTATATATCCTTTGTTGGCAATGACAGAGGTCAAACGTTTCCTGTAAGTCTTCACAAGGTTGGCACACACTGTTGCTGGTATGTTGGCCCATTCCTCCATGCAGATCTCCTCTAGAGCAGTGATGTTTTGGGGCTGTCGCTGGGCAACACGGACTTTCAACTCCCTCCAAAGGTTTTCTATGGGGTTGAGATCTGGAGACTGGCTAGGCCGCTCCAGGACCTTGAAATGCTTCTTACGAAGCCACTCCTTCATTGACCGGGCGGTATGTTTGGGATCATTGTCATGTTGGAAGACCCAGCCACGTTTCATCTTCAATGCCCTTGCTGATGGAAGGAGGTTTGCACTCAAAATCTCACGATACATGGCCCCATTCATTCTGTCCTGTACATGGATCAGTCGTCCTGGTCCCTTTGCGGAGAAACAGCCCCAAAGCATGATGATGCCACCCCCATGCTTCACAGTAGGTATGGTGTTCTTTGGATGCAACTCAGCATTCTCTCTCCTCCAAACACGACGAGTTGTGTTTCTACCAAACAGTTCTATTTTGGTTTCATCTGACCATATGACATTCTCCCAATCCTCTTCTGGATCATCCAAATGCTCTCTAGCAAACTTCAGATGGGCCCGGACATGTACTGGCTTAAGCAGGGGGACACGTCTGGCACTGCAGGATCTGAGTCCCTGGCGGCGTAGTGTGTTACTGATGGTAGCCTTTGTTACGTTGGTCCCAGCTCTTTGCAGGTCATTCACTAGGTCCCCTCGTGTGGTCCTGGGATTTTTGCTCACCGTTCTTGTGTGGAGCCCCAGATCGAGAGAGATTATCAGTGGTCTTGTATGTCTTCCATTTTCTAATTATTGCTCCCTCAGTTGATTTGTTCACACCAAGCTGCTTGCCTATTGCAGATTCAGTCTTCCCAGCCTGGTGCAGGTCTACAATTTTGTTTTTGGTGTCCTTCGACAGCTCTTTGGTCTTCACCATAGTGGAGTTTGGAGTGTGACTGTTTGAGGTTGTGGACAGGTGTCTTTTATAATGATAACAAGTTCAAACAGGTGCCATTGATACAGATAATGAGTGCAGGACAGAGGAGCCTCTTAAAGAAGAAGGTACCGGTCTGTGAGAGCCAGAAATCTTGCTTGTTTGTAGGTGACCAAATACTTATTTTCCACCATAATTTGCAAATAAATTCTTTCCAAATCAGCCAATGTGATTGTCTGGATTTTTTTTTCTCATTTTTCTCTCATAGTTGAGGTCTACCTATGATGCCAATTACAGGCCTCTCTCATCTTTTTAAGTGGGAGAACTTGCACAATTGGTGGCTGACTAAATACTTTTTTGCCCCACTGTATCTATCTATCTATCTATCTATCTATCTTTACAGACACACACACACTATATTTATATATGTATACTACTGTATATATATATTTACATATACTTTTACATGATTGTATATATTATTATACTCATACTGTATGTTTCCATACACACACATATATTGCTGCTGGTACTAACTGCAGCAATATATTTGATTTTATTGAATTTTATTGTATCTTATGTTTCATGTATGTACTACTTAAACGGATTTATGCCAAATTGAACCGGCCATCAAGGATGCTGTAAGTGATAGAAATTTTATAGCATTGAGTCCCCTTGCAAAGCTAACAAAGGGGGGAGGCCCTGGACCTGTGTGACACGTAGTGGGAGGGACTGGGAGTTGACATAGACCATGATGTGGTCACAATCATAGAAAGATGGATGCCCTAGTTTTTTCCAAAGACTTAACACCACTCTGACCTGCCTGCTAGTGAACATATTTGGTAGGGAAGAGAGACCAGCAGACAAGAGTATATGTGACACAATAGAAAAAACATAAGTACAAAGGACAAGTTCTGCTAGTTAACTCCAAACTGATGAGCTGTAAAGGCTTTCAACATGTCACCTATAGTGATTTTCGGACACCATAGTTTTTGGCGATATCGAGGGCGTACGTAATTTTAAGACATGGAATGCTTGGTATCTATGTATTCGATGCAACCTCATCTTTTATATTTTAACCAAAAATGGGTATTCTGTTGTGTGTTATTGCAAATTATATTTTTCCCTAAAATTTTGCGTTTAATAAACATTTGCGCAAATATCATGTGACATAAAAATTTTAAACTATCACCTTTTTATTCTACAGGGCCTCTGTTTTAGAAAATATATAACGTTCTGGGGGTTTAAGTAATTTTTTTGCCACAAATTAAGATTTTTACATGTATGCAAAAAAATTTAAAAAATTTGCTCTGGAGCTGATCTGGTTAATATTTCATATATTCTTCTTTTCACCCAGCCAGCAGGTAGAGCTCTGGGTTACTTTTCACATGTTTACTAAAATAACGTAAATCTTTTGCTCAAAATTTCCGCTTTTTACGCTATGGAAAAGCTGAAGCTTAGATTATACGTAGAGATGAATGAGTCACTGTACGACATTTTGCATTTTAGACATTTTAATATTTAAATTCTAATCTTAGCGCAAAAGTCATCTTTAGCCTAGATTCATTTTATGCACCCAGCTGCACTGCTAGCAAAGCTCCCAGATCTACAGCCATCTACATCTTCTGGCCATGAATTCGAACCATTAACCCTTTGAGGACCAAGGGACGTATTTGTCCCATGTTTTTAATTGCCTGTATCATCTGATTAAGAACTTAAAATACTTTTTTTTTTTTGGTTTGAGTCAAAATATTAGTTCTTATCAACAAATGGATCTAGCTTTTTGCCAATTATTTCATGAAATGGCTTAGTTACAGCAACTGAAGTGTACGAACGTTAAAAACAAAAAATTGATTCGTTCCAAAATCTTACGGTCCTCAAAGGGTTAAAAATGCAGGACGATGTGTATTTTCTGAGCGCCATCTTCTCTCTGAGCCCAATGAAGTCTCACGTACATATGCTGGAGCAAGGTTGCCGAACAGAAAATCATGTATGAAAGGACTGCAATCTCATTCACAAACCCTGCAGGAACCTTGCCAATTCTGATTTTATTGCATTATAAAAAGTTTGTCCTGTAAGTCTGTTGAAATACAAATTTTATTTTTGGAATTTTGAGGAAAAACCAACAACATGACGTCACGTACAGGTATTAAGCCTTCTAACCTGTGCCCACACAAGTTACATCTATCATGATATTTTTCCAGTGAAGTTTAAACAGAGAAAGCTTTTTCTTCACTCAATGTTTTAAGGCGAGTCAAAAAAAAAAAAAAAAGACCCAAGGCCAAATATCAGTACAAATGATACCACTAAGTAACTAAACTCATCGATCATCCACTCAAAAACATTTGCAGTTGATTATAGTGTTGAGAGTTGGCAGCGATCTACTAGGGTTTTTTTTCTTTTTTTTACACAGTTTGCTTTTATGTGCCAGAGAGAAGAGGAAAAATAAAAATCATTTCTGAAACAGGGGTCCCTATAAAAGTGCTTCCGTGTGAGAAGAATGATGTCGTTGTTTTGTCTTTAAAGAAACTGACCCCTTGAATAGCATTGAAAATAAAATTAGCTCAAGGTTCATACAGCTTTAACCCAATGAGTCACATATTTTGTATTTTAATTATTAATGTTGTCACATAACAAAAACGTACACATATATTTGTACGAAGTTTCAGTGACATATAACCATTAGCATTCAGACATAGGAAGTACAAAACCATTCTACTTCAACTTAGTAGAAGCCATATCGTCTTTATTTATTAAAAAGTGGAGAGAAATCTAGATGGTAATGGCCTAATATCGGTCCCCAACCAACCATTAAACACAATAGAGGAGATTCACACATTTGTCTAAATAAAACCTTTGTGGAAAAAGTATAAACCTTGGGTGAATATTGCGTGAATCTTGGGTTAAAACATTAAGAAATGGACCCCTAAATTTGTTTGTTTTTTTTTTAGATACATTATATTGCTAAAAGTATTGGGCTGCCTGCCTTTACACACATATGAACTTTAATGGCATCCCAGTCTTAGTCTGTAGGGTTCAATATTGAGTTGGCCCCGCCCTTTGCAGCTATAACAGCTTCAACTCTTCTGGGAAGGCTGTCCACAAGGTTTAGGAGGGTGTCTATGGGAAGGTTTGACCATTCTTCCAGAAGAACATTTGTGAGGTCAGGCACTGATGTCGGGGGAGGAGGCCTGGCTCACAGTCTCCGCTCTAATTCATCCCAAAGGTGTTCTATCGGGTTGAGGTCAGGACTCTGTGCAGGCCAATCAAGTTCCTCCACCCTAAACTGGCTCATCCATGTCTTTATGTACATTGCTTTGTGCACTGGTGTGCAGTCATGTTGGAACAGGAAGGGGCCATCCCCAAACTGTTCCCACAAAGTTGGGAGCATGAAATTGTCCAAAATGTCTTGGTATGCTGACGCCTTAAGAGTTCCCTTCACTGGAACTAAGGGGCCAAACCCAACCCCTGAAAAATAACCCCACACCATAATCCCCCTCCACCAAACTTTACACTTGGCACAATGCAGTCAGTCAAGTACCGTTCTCCTGGTAATCACCAAACCCAGACACATCCATCGGATTGCCAGACAGAGAAGCATGATTGGTCACTCCAGAGAACACGTCCCCACTGCTCTAGAGTCCAGTGGCAGTGTGCTTTACACCACTGCATCCAAAACATTGCATTACACTTGGTGGTGTAAGGCTTGGATGCAGCTGTTTGGCCATGGAAACCCATTCCATGAAGCTCTCTACGCACTGTTGTGCTAACATGAAGATCACACAAAGTTTGGAGGTCTTTAGCTATTGACTCTGCAAACAGTTGGTGACTTCTGCACACTGTGCGCTTCAGCATGCGCTGACCCCGCTCTGTCATTTTATGTGGCCTACGACTTGGTGGCTGAGTTGCTGTTGCTGCCAGTTGCTTTCACTTTGTTATAATACCACCAACAGTTGACCGTGGAATATTTCACAGATTGACTTGTTGCACAGGTACCACGCTTGAACTCACTGAGCTCCTGAGAGCGACCCATTCTTTCACAAATGTTTGTAGAAGCAGCATGCCTAGGTGCTTTATTTCATACACTTTTGGCCAACGATTTGCAGGGGTGTCCCAATACTTTTGGCAATATAGTGTATGTAGACTGTGTGACCCCAAGACTGTGTCTTTTACCTTTAGATTTTAAATATTTTTATTTTTAATTTATTATCCTTCTTTCTCATGTTGAAGGTTGGAAGACTAATAGGAGGGAGACGTTCAGATGTGTTTCCTAAAGTGGGGTACACACTATGAGAAAATCAGAAGAAAAATTCCATATGAGGAACGATCATTTGATTTCCGTATAGTGTGTACACAGCTTTCGACATCCGATTCAGACTTTCCAAATTAAAATTTTTGAAAGGAAAAACTCTAAAATGTTTTTCATACCTGAACAGAACTAACAATTTTTGTTTAATTTGTACTTTTTTGTACGGTTTTCGCAAAAGAAAAATCAGAGACTAAAGACTGCACATGATTGTCGTTCAAGAATTTTCATACAATTAGTACCATCCTTGGTTTCGACCTGCTGTGAAACATCAAGAAAAACCGGATGATCGTTCGTCTGATTTTCTTATAGTGTGTACTGGACTTAACTGTGGGGAAGGACAAAGTTCAAGAAAGAGGAGTGGCTTATTTCTTGTAAAGAGTAGGGATGAAAATGTATTCTCGAGAAGAGGAGATTAAGGGGGGATATGATCTCCATGTATAATACATAAGGGGGGATATGATTTCCATGTATATTACATAAGGGGGGATATGATCTCCATGTATAATACATAAGGGGGGGATATGATCTCCATGTATAATACATAAGGGGGGATATGATCTCCATGTATAATACATAAGGGGGGATATGATCTCCATGTATAATACATAAGGGGGGATATGATCTCCATGTATAATACATAAGGGAGGATATGATCTCCATGTATAATACATAAGGGGGGGTATGATCTCCATGTATAATACATAAGGGGGGATATGATCTCCATGTATAATACATAAGGGGGGATATGATTTCCATGTATATTACATAAGGGGGGATATGATCTCCATGTATAATACATAAGGGGGGGATATGATCTCCATGTATAATACATAAGGGGGGATATGATCTCCATGTATAATACATAAGGGGGGATATGATCTCCATGTATAATACATAAGGGGGGATATGATCTCCATGTATAATACATAAGGGAGGATATGATCTCCATGTATAATACATAAGGGGGGGTATGATCTCCATGTATAATACATAAGGGGGGATATGATCTCCATGTATAATACATAAGGGGGGATATGATCTCCATGTATAATACATAAGGGGGGATATGATCTCCATGTATAATACATAAGGGGGATATGATCTCCATGTATAATACCTAAGGGGGATATGATCACCATGTATAATACATAAGGGGGGATATGATCTCCATGTATAATACATAAGGGGGGATATGATCTCCATGTATAATACCTAAGGGGGATATGATCTCCATGTACAGTCATGGCCGAAATTGTTGGCACCCTTGATATTTTTCCTGAAAATCAAGTATTTCACACAAAAAAGGTATTGCATTAACACATGTTTTGCTATACACATGTTTATTCCCTTTGTATGTATTGGAACAAATATAAAACAGAGGCAGAAAAGCAAATATGACATAATGTCACACAAAACCCCAAAAATGGGCTGGACAAAAGTATTGGCACCCTTAACTTAATATTTGGTTGCACACCCTTTGGAAAACATAACTGAAATCAGTCGCTTCCTATAACCATCAATAAGCTTCTGACACCTCTCACCCGGAATTTTGGACCACTCTTCCTTTGCAAACAGCTCCAGGTCTCTCTTATTGGAAGGACACCTTTTCCCAACAGCAATTTTAAGATCTCTCCACAGGTGTTCAATGGGATTTAGATCTGGGCTCATTGCTGGCCACTTCAGAACTCTCCAGCGCTTCTTTGCCATCCATTTCTGAGTGCTTTTTGACGTATGTTTGGGGTCATTGTCCTGCTGGAAGACCCAGGATCTTGGACGCAAACCCAGCTTTCTGACACTGGGCCCTACAGTGCGACCCAAAATCCTTTGGTAATCCTCAGATTTCATGATGCCTTGCACACAGTCAAGGCACCCAGTGCCAGAGGCAGCAAAACAACCCCAAAACATCATTGAACCTCCACCATATTTTACCGTAGGTACTGTGTTTTGTTCTTTGTAGGCCTCATTCCGTTTTCGGTAAACAGTAGAATGATGTGCTTTACCGAAAAGCTCTATCTTGGTCTCATCTGTCCACAAGACGTTTTCCCAGAAGGCTTTTGGCTTACTCAAGTACATTTTGGCAAACTGTAGTCTTGCTTTTTTATGTCTCTGTGTCAGCAGTGGGGTCCTCCTGGGTCTCCTGCCATAGCGTTTCATTTCATTTAAATGTCGACGGATAGTTCGCGCTGACACTGATGCTCCCTGAGCCTGCAGGACAGCTTGAATGTCTTTGGAACATGTTTGGGGCTGCTTATCCACCATCCGGACTATTCTGCGTTGCAATCTTTCATCAATTTTCCTCATCCGTCCACGACCAGGGAGATTAGCTACAGTGCCATGGGTTGCAAACTTCTTGATAATGTTGCGCACTGTGGACAAAGGCAAATCTAGTTCTCTGGAGATGGACTTGTAACCTTGAGATTGTTGATATTTTGCCACAATTTTGGTTCTCAGGTCCTCAGACAGTTCTCGTCTCCTCTTTCTGTTGTCCATGCTTAGTGTGGCACAGACAGACACACAATGCAAAGGTTAAGTGAACGTCTCTCCTTTTTATCTGCTTTCAGGTGTGATTTCTATATTGCCCACACCTGTTACTTGCCCCAGGTGAGTTTACAGGAGCATCACATGCTTGTAACATTCTTATTTATCCGCAGTTGTGAAAGGGTGCCAATACTTTTGTCCAGCCCATTTTTGGAGGTTTGTGTGACATTATGTCGAATTTGCTTTCTTTCCTCCCTTTTTTTGTTTTGTCCCAATACACACAAAGGGAATAAACATGTGTATAGCAAAACATGTGTTAATGCAATACGTTTCGTGAGAAATACATGATTTCCTGGAGAAATATCAAGGGTGCCAACAATTTCGGCCATGACTGTATAATACATAAGGGGGAATATGATCTCCATGTATAATACATAAGGGGGATATGATCTCCATGTATAATACATAAGGGGGGGATATGATCCCCATGTATAATACATAAGGGGGGATATGATCTCCATGTATAATACATAAGGGGGATATGATCTCCATGTATAATACATAAGGGGGGATATGATCTCCATGTATAATACCTAAGGGGGATATGATCTCCATGTATAATACATAAGGGGGGGATATGATCTCCATGTATAATACATAAGGGGGGATATGATCTCCATGTATAATACATAAGGGGGGATATGATCTCCATGTATAATACATAAGGGGGGATATGATCTCCATGTATAATACATAAGGGAGGATATGATCTCCATGTATAATACATAAGGGGGGGTATGATCTCCATGTATAATACATAAGGGGGGATATGATCTCCATGTATAATACATAAGGGGGGATATGATCTCCATGTATAATACATAAGGGGGGATATGATCTCCATGTATAATACATAAGGGGGATATGATCTCCATGTATAATACCTAAGGGGGATATGATCACCATGTATAATACATAAGGGGGGATATGATCTCCATGTATAACACATAAGGGGGGATATGATCTCCATGTATAATACCTAAGGGGGATATGATCTCCATGTATAATACATAAGGGGGAATATGATCTCCATGTATAATACATAAGGGGGATATGATCTCCATGTATAATACATAAGGGGGGGATATGATCCCCATGTATAATACATAAGGGGGGATATGATCTCCATGTATAATACATAAGGGGGATATGATCTCCATGTATAATACATAAGGGGGGATATGATCTCCATGTATAATACCTAAGGGGGATATGATCTCCATGTATAATACATAAGGGGGGATATGATCTCCATGTATAATACATAAGGGGGATATGATCTCCATGTATATATACATAAGGGGGATATGATCTCCATGTATAATACATAAGGGGGATATGATCTCCATGTATAATACATAAGGGGGGATATGATCTCCATGTATAATACATAAGGGGGGATATGATCTCCATGTATAATACATAAGGGGGATATGATCTCCATGTATAATACATAAGGGGGGATATGATCTCCATGTATAATACATAAGGGGGGATATGATCTCCATGTATAATACATAAGGGGGATATGATCTCCATGTATAAATACATCAGTGGTTCATATAGTGAACTCGGTGTAGAGCTATTCACCCTGAGGTCATCACAGAGGACAAGGAGACACTCTTTATGTCTGGAGGAAAAGAAATTTAATCTTTAAACACGGAAAGGTTTCTTCACAGTGAGAGCTGTGAAAATGTGGAATAGACTCCCTCAAGAGTTGGTTCTGGCCAGCTCAGTGGATTGCTTTAAAAAAGCCCTGGATTCTTTCCTAGATACACAGAATATAACTGGATACTAACATTTATAGGTAAAGTTGATCCAGGGAATATCTGATTGCCTCTCAGGGGATCAGGAAGGAATTTGTTACCCCAGCAGGAGCAAATTGGATCATGCTTTGTTAGGTTTTTTTTGCCTTCCTCTGGATGAACTGTGGGTATAGGATTATAACTTTTTTTTTTCTATGGTTGAACTGGATGGACTTTTGTCTTCTTTTAGGCCAGACTAACTATGTAACTATGTAATGAGGTGACTTTAGAAAAAATACTGAAGTGGAAACTCTCAGTTTCACTTATTCTCTTTATGTGAAATTTGTGAAAAAATACTTTATTTCCTTTTATTTAGTTTTTTGGGGAGCTGAATTTAAGGTAGTTTTAGATTATTTCCTTTCTAGTGTTTTTGTATTTTGTTTCTGTGTATATTGTAATTTGTCTGTTGTTTATCTTTGTTTACACTCCTTTTTTTCTTTTTACAAAAAAAACCCATAAAACAATTAAGTTAAAAATTATTTTGAACATCCTTAATCCCCAGAAACCATATAAAGCCCACTTCTCCCTTAAAAAAAACGCAAAGAACTACCTTCATTTTGCCTTCCACTATTGACCACTCTATTAAATACATTTAGCCAAAATGCCAATATTTTTGCAGGAATTTCCTGATTTGTAATACAATTTTGGGAAATAAAAGCACTCGATCACAAATAACCAGAAGCTCAGTCACAATGAGTGCACCTGGTTTTGTAAGCTGTTTTTGCTTCAATTTAAAACGCAATAAATGCCAAACTTGGGAAAACTAAGCAATCTGGATTTAAAACGTTGCAAATAATTTTTCATGAAAAGTGAATAAATGGACGTTAGGACAGATATTATTTATCTTTCTAAGTATATAACTACACAAACCAGGATATAAAAATAATAAGAAGCCTATTTAGCAAAAATAATGCAGTTTATTATATCATATTGGATTTAAAGCTATAATAATTCAATAGTCATGAATTAGAAATAACAGATTTTTAAGGAAAAACAATCATATTTGTTTAGCTATTAATTCATTAAATTAAAAGGACTAGTGTCTCCCATTGCTTTCACAGTCCAAGATTCACAGTAGGATCTTGGGGACAGACTGAACTCTGGTCTTTTTGACCTGTTCTTTACTCAGGTAACCACTGTAGGTGTTATGCACAGTATGTACAGTATTTCTTCTGTTCTTTAATGTAGAAAAAGAATAAGAATATTCTTTAAAAAGAAAAAAAAGGACTAGTGTACTATTTCTTATTTACTATTACTTATTCTAATGCTCACATTTATATTATAAAGTGCTTTGTCATTTTTTATTTTTTTATAATGTGAATGAAGCAATTACAATTATTAAAAACTTTTAATATTTCTCAATTTTTTTCTGTGACATTCTAAAGCAAATCACTGTGGGATTTTTTTCAGAAATGTGGTCACTTCATACTAAAAACATCTGGAACCGAACAGCGGAGAATGGAGATTTCAGAGACGGAATATCAAAATCCAATAAGTGTAATAAATCAATCTAATGTAACAATGACAAATATTTGGCAAAAGAATGTGCAAACTAAATTTTATTTATCCTTTCTTGATGTGCCTCAGCAGATGTAGAAGTGTGGTCAGGTAAAGTCAGGTAAAATAGTTCCTATATGTGAACTTCAACTATTGGAACTACTTTACTTGAGCTGTTTAGTTGGAGTTCTTCCTTAATTTAGTAGAATCTTCTCTGGGGTTGCTAATCTTCATGAGGCATTCTGTATCTACAGTGTTTATTAGCGGGTGGATTTGGTCTGTTGGAAGGAGACATTCTACTATACGTGTTACTTTCAGATAATTTACTTGAGCCATTTCCAAAAGAATGAGGTGTCAGGGAAACGGGGAGGAATTAGTATTGTTTAGTCAGTGCAACTTTAGAGAACCTCCAAGGCAAAGTGGCATGACCAACAAATATATTTGCTGCATTTGACTTTGGGATATGGGGGTTCCTAATATCTCCTAACCCTGTGTTTCCCAGGTCAGCTATCTACCCAACATCGATATTTTAGTTATGGGAAGAAACTGGTTTGAAGGATCACATACTAGCCATTTAGATATCTCAGGTATTCTGGCAGTATGTTCTCAGTGCAGATTTTATCTTCGTGCTCCATGTGTCCAACATCATTCAACCTGGAAATAATGAGGGTATCCTGTAAATGCAGGATGCTATTGTAGACTAAGAACATACTGCGAATGCAGGGCATCAGAGGCATTATCACAATGCCCATCATTTGCATTATACATATCCAAAGAGACAATGATGTCATCACCTTTGCAATACTCTTAGCATCATTGAGGACCATCCCTTGCTGGGGCACATCAGTAGAAGAAGAGGACTCAGGGTTTAATGTGGAACAGGGTTCCAGAAGACACCTGAAAACGTTAAAGTAGAACTAAAGGCAAAACTTAGTTTTTTCATATTGGACAGAGTAAGTTTTTTTGCCATCTGTATCCATAGGGAAAATACCCCTGAGGACGTGCTGTCGCACAAAACGCCTTGGTAGCCTACATTGCTGATGACACACTGCCCCTACCGAGGAGCGGCGGCCATCTTGTTATTTGATCTTACTATTTATTTACTCCACATGGATGTTTTCTTACTACTGTGATTTAAACTCATCAATAAATACTGCACTATATAAGCACTTTCTGGCTCCTGTGGTTGAGCTGATTCCCCCCCAGGATTAGATGAAAGCTGCCCCAACTGACGGATGGAGGGAGCTGCAGGAGTAAATTCGGAGCTGTCATTACACCCCCAGATGTGTGATATAAACAGATGCACTGATTTACTTGCAGTCTGAGAGGAGGTGGAGGAAGTGGAAAGACCCTTGGAGGACAGAGGGAGAAATCCATCCATCCATATCACAAACAGGGATCAGCAAGCCTAAGAGACCTGCTGTGGGAAAATTGAATTATTACATCCAGCTGCCCATCTTTTCTGAAATACGGCCAAAGTTTGAAAATTACCCCACCTATCCGCAAAAGGACACAAAGCTGTTTTAGCCTTACTGCATGGTTGGGCTAAAAATAAGGTGAGCGCATAAAAAAGAAAGTTACATTTATTTTTATTTTTTATGACTACAATCACGGAGTGGACTTTTTGGATTGGACATTATTTTGGATTTTTTGAAATTTTGCACACTAAATATTTATTAATATATTTATTTATATTTGATATCATTTTAATTTTCATACCACTTTAAATAATTTTTGGATCATAAATATACACATATATATATATATTTTTTTATAATAATATCATTATTAGAGCACCTATTGCACTTTAAATATACCAAGGTTCACTTGTATATAAATTTTGTTTTTTCATGATAAATATTATTAATATTTAATTTTAACGGAGCGCGACACTAATTTAATATATATTTTTTACTAGAAAATATCACTTCACTTCCTGACCCATGACCAAAACAGGAAGCAAGAGGAAATCCCAATAAAGTTAGGGAATCCGTGGTGTCACCTGGTCACCAGAACTAATATCCTCATTGAAAGATTTTGTCTCTACTACCATTCTGATTCCATCCCAAAATTGGGATTTTCTTTTACTTTCACTTTTGATGACAACAGTAAATGGGACAAATAGGGTGAATCTCCCTAACGGAAGCCCAGCAATAGAAACCAGACAGGTGTTCTAATCCTTCTCCACTCTATCCAAAACTACAAAATGTTTTGCCTTTAAAGTAGACTTCAAATACTGGGGTTTATTTACTAAAGCTGGTTCACTCAGAATCTTGTGCACTTCTGTATGGAAACCAATCAGCTTACAGCTTTTATTGCTAAAGCTTATTTGAACAAGCTGAGGTTAGAAGCTGATTGGCTACCATGCACAGGTGCCCCAGATTCTGAATGAACTAGCTTTAGTAAATCTCCCCCTCAGTGTATTAGCCCCTTATGATGTCCTCCCCAGAATGCGCCTCGCATGCACCCCACATGTTGTGGCATGATCTGTCACCTGCTGTATCCAGTTGACACAGTGGATGACAAATCAGCGTATCGGCCTTCTGCTGGTACCATTTGACTGCTGTGCCCAATCACAGTAGATCACATGACAATTGTACACAATAGATGGGGTCCAATCATGCCATCTATTGTGTACTATTGTGTTGATCTCTGTGGCTGGTCACAGTGATCACATGGTACAGACAGGGCCAATCACAGGCCATCTGTACCATATGATTAGTTAGTAATTAGAAGGTAAACACTGAATTCATCGATTTCATTTAATAAAAATGGTTGTTTATAACATGATATTCACTGTTATAAGCAATTAGCGTGCAAAAAAAAATCCTGATCACCTCCCTAGAGCAGTAGAGTTGTTCTGATCACAGTATGTAAAAAAAAATTGTAAAAAAAGAAAAAAATATATTTTTTTTACATAATGTCACCAGTCATAGTCCCTGATCACTACCATACCAATTACATGATGACACTGTACTGCATTGGTGACAGCATGTATTACAAACAAAAACAAATTGTGAAAAAAAACATTTTAAATTTCTTAATTTTCTTCAATTAAGCTTTGATAATAAAACCTGGAAGCAAAAATTACAACTTCAAAAAAACTCACCATGCTTCTTACTAAATACCTTAAAGTGATACTAAACCTAGGACCCTGCATCCACTATATCTGGTCTCCCCGGACCCTGCATCCACTATATCTGGTCTCCCCGGACCCTGCATCCACTATATCCGGTCTCCCCGGACCCTGCATTCACTATATCTGGTCTCCACAGACCCTGCATTCACTATATCTGGTCTCCCCGGACCCTGCATCCACTATATCTGGTCTCCCTGGACCCTGCATCCACTATATCCGGTCTCCCCGGACCCTACATTCACTATATCTGGTCTCCCCAGACCCTGCATTCACTATATCTGGTCTCCCCGGACCCTGCATCCACTATATCTGGTCTCCCCGGACCCTGCATTCACTATATCTGGTCTCCCAGGACCCTGTATCCACTATATCTGGTCTCCCCGGACCCTGCATCCACTATATCCGGTCTCCCCGGACCCTGCATTCACTATATCTGGTCTCCCCAGACCCTGCATTCACTATATCTGGTCTCCCCGGACCCTGCATCCACTATATCTGGTCTCCCCGGACCCTGCATCCACTATATCCGGTCTCCCCGGACCCTGCATTCACTATATCTGGTCTCCCCGGACCCTGCATTCACTATATCTGGTCTCCCCGGACCCTGCATTCACTATATCTGGTCTCCCCGGACCCTGCATTCACTATATCTGGTCTCCCACAGTACACACAACATGGAAATGCATTATTGTAGTAAATATAAACTGCTAAACACCTTTTCTCATCAGCAGTTAGAGCAGTCTTGTGACTTCAGCAGAGCACTGGTTAAAGCTTGTAGGAGGAGTTTTCTTTCTGCTCTAGGAGGATGTGAAACCTCTAAACCTCTGTCTGGACAGTGCTGATTGGCCCTGTGCTGATCTGATGCACCCTCCCAATAAAAATTGTGTACAATTGTCATTGTGATTGGGCACAGCGATCAAATGGTACCAGCAGAAGGTCGATACACTGATTTGTCATCCACTGTGTCAACTGGATACAGCAGGTGACAGATCATGCCACAACATGTGGGGTGTGTGCGAGGCGCATTCTGGGGAGAACGTCATAACGGGCTAATACACTGTGAGGGAGATTTACTAAAGCTAGTTCATTCAGAATCTGGTGCACCTGTGTATGGTAGCCAATCAGCTTCTAACCTCAGCTTGTTCAAATAAGCTTTAGCAATAAAAGCTGTAAGCTGATTGGTTTCCATGCAGAAGTGCACAAGATTCTGAGTGAACCAGCTTTAGTAAATAAACCCCAGTATTTGAAGTCTACTTTAAAGGCAAAACATTTTGTAGTTTTGGTTTCCATGCAGAAGTGCACAAGATACTAAATACAGTTTCTGTCTAGACAGAGCTTATTGTAACAGACTGGTAAATAAAAAGGTGATGATTTTTCTTTTTCTTAGGTTTTTGCAAGGTCTGCTGTGCAAGCCTAGATCTGTTTCTAAGTTATGGAAATATCTGATTGGATGAGGTAGGCCACACCTTAAATCACCAATACCACACCCAGATTAGTCAAGAAAACATCTATTTTTAGAGTCTACAGCATCTCCGAGTTAGGGGAAGTTGCCAAAAAATGGAAATACTTTCAAAAAGGTTTGTTTTCCTGAAGTACTAAGATCTATTTTTTCTCACTGCTGAAAAACAACCAAATGAAATAAGCACACAGTGTTACCCTTCAGTCCATGTGACTATTGGTAATCATTGGCTCGGCTGTCTGAACACCTTGTATGCTTTGAAAACTCATTCAAACACCTGAAAACTCTTTTTTAATATTGAAATTGTATAATTCCCAAGTATTCAGAAAGTCTCAAAAGGACTTGAGTGTTTATTATCTTCTCAATCTATTATCTGCCCTTTCCGACCTTTGGACACTTTTAATAGAGGTGTATTACAGTTGCAAGAAAAAGTATGTGAACCCCTTGGGATTACGTGGAGTTTTGCATGAATTGGGCATAAAATGTGCTCTGAACGTTATTTAAGTCACAACAATAGAAGAACACAGTCTGCTGAACATAATACTACATAAACATTAGATGATGCCATGGTTTAATTGCACATAACATGTAAACATTCACAGTGCAGGGAGGAAAAAGTATGTGAGGCCCTAGCTTAATGACTTCTCCCAGAGCTAATTGGAGCCAGGAGTGAGCCAACCTTGACTCCAATCAGTGTGATGATATTGGATGTGTTGCTGACAGCTGTCCTGCCCTTAACAAACACACACCTGTTTTGGGTTTACTGGTTTCAAGAAGCACTGTCTGATGTGAACCATGCCTCGCAGAAAAGAGCTCTCAGAAGACCTACGATCAAGAATTGTTGACTTGAATGAAGCTGGAAAGGGTTACAAAAGTATCTCCAAAAGCCTTGATGTTCATGTGTCCATGGTAAGACAGACTGTCTACAAATGGAGAAAGTTTAGCACTGTTGCTACTCTCCCTAGGCGTGGTCGTCCTGTAAAAATGACTGCAAGAGCACAGCGCAGAATGCTGCATGAGGTAAAGAAGAATCCCAGAGTGTCAGCTAAAGACCTACAGAAATCTCTGGCACATGCTAACATTTTTGTTGACACATCTACAATAAGGAAAACATTAAACAAGAATGGAGTACATGGGAGGACACCACGGAGGAAGCCATTGCTGTCCAAAAACAATATTGCAGCAAGTTTGAAGTTTGCAAAAGAGCGCCTGGATGTTCCACAGCACTACTGGCAAAATATACTGTGGACAGATGAAACCAAGATTGAGTTGTTTGGGAAGAACACACAACACTATGTGTGGAGAAAAAAAGGCACAGCACACCAACATCAAAACCTCATCCCCACTGTAAAACATGGCGGAGGGAGCATCATGGTTTGGGGCTGCTTTGCTGCCTCAGGGCCTGGACGGATTGTTGTTATTGATGGGAAAATGAATTCC
The DNA here is from genome assembly GCF_062004578.1 of Staurois parvus. Classification (NCBI taxonomy): domain Eukaryota; kingdom Metazoa; phylum Chordata; class Amphibia; order Anura; family Ranidae; genus Staurois; species Staurois parvus. Next base: position 7,537,184 of record NW_028317991.1, on the reverse strand, counting down.
AGAGTTTATCAAGACATTTTGCAGGAAAACGTACGACCATCTGTCCGCCAACTGAAGCTCCGCAGAGGATGGGTGATGCAACAGGACAATGACCCAAAGCATACAAGTAATTCAACAACACAATGGCTGCAACACTACAGAATACGCCTTCTGGAGTGGCCCAGTCAGAGTCCTGACCTCAACCCGATTGAAATGCTGTGGCATGACCTTAAGAGAGCGATTCACACCAGACATCCCAAGAATATTGCTACACTGAAACAGTTTTGTGAAGAGGAGTGGTCCAAAATTACTCCAGATCGTTGTGCAGGTCTGCAACTACAGGAACGTTTGGTTGAGGTTATTGCTGCCAAAGGAGGGTCAACCAGTTATTAAGTCCAAAGGTTCACATACTTTTTCCTCCCTGCACTGTGAATGTTTACATGTTATGTACAATTAAACCACGGCAAGATCTAATGTTTGTGTAGTATTATGTTCAGCAGACTGTGTTCTTCTATTGTTGTGACTTAGATGACGTTCAGAGCACATTTTATGCCCAATTCATGCAAAACTCCATGTAATCCCAAGGGGTTCACATACTTTTTCTTGCAACTGTATATTCCTGATCTATCAACCATTTTTTTAATGCTGATTTACAAGAACATAAATACTACATTTCATAGCAGACATTTAGAGAGATGCCACTGCTCGAGGTCTGTATGAAAATCCCATCTCTGGAACTCTGGTTGTTGACCAAGGGGAGTCCAACTAAGCTCCATGAACCCAAAAGAAAAGCAGTAAGTTGCACACTGCTGATGTCCAATCACAGATCACATCCAGGTTTGATAAACCCAGACATAGCACCCTACAGCCCCACCTAGGACTGACACTGTCTAACATTTTACCCAATGGAGTTAAGTTACTAAAACTGGAGAGTGCAAAATCTGGTGAAGAAACCAGTCAGCGTCCAGGTTTTATTGTCAAAGCTTAAAGTGTTACTAAACCCCGGACGTTGCATTCACTATATCTGGTCACAGTACACAGTACCTGGAAAGGCAGTTATTTTAGAAAAATATAAACTGCTAAATACCTTTTCTCATCAACAGTATATAGCAGTCTTGTGACTTCTATAAGTATCAGGCTGAGCACTGGTTAATCTTGTAGGAGGAGTTTTTATTCTCCTATAACTGTCCTATGAGGCTGCATGACCCCTGACCCTCTCTCTGTACAGCGCTGATTGGCCCTGTGCTGATCACATGCACCCTCCCCCCAAAAAAAAATAACTCTTTAGCAATACACCAAACAGAGCATGTGCAGACTTGCCACTGCTGCTCTGTTCTATGGCAGATAGATTGGGGACAGTAGAAGAATGGGAGGACCAGAGAAGACAGGATCAAACAGCCTTTTTACACAGTGTGGAGGATTAACCCCTCAGGTTAGTGAGTATAAGCATGCTTTACTGCATATACAGACTGATTTTACTGTTGTGGGTTTAGTAACACTTGAACAAGCTGGCTGGGATAAATCCATTTACGGTTATTCTATTGTTCTAAGCAAATCAAATCATAGTGGGTGAGATCTACTAAAACTGGAGAGTGCAGAATCTGGTGCAGCTCTGCATAGAAACCAATCAGCTTCCAGGTTTTATTATCAAAGCTTAATTGAAGAAGCTAAAGTTAGAAGCTGATTGACTACCATGCAGAGATGCACCAGATTTTGCACTCTCTAGTTTTAGTAAATTAACTCCAATATGTGCTTGATCAAGTCCATATTGGAGTAGACATTACAGAGGGGTTTGATCAAGCTCGTGTTGGGTGAAATGTTGGAGAGGGGTAATATTAAGTGGGGCTGTGCTATTTCCAGATTTAATAAAGTTGGATTTTATCTGTGATGATGTGCAGCCTGCTGTTTTTATGTTGACTACCCTTCCTAAATCACAAACAGTGATAGCCCACCCTCTCCTGATCCACCCAATTTATTTCACTGGAAAACACTCTTACCTAGTGGGTGAGGTAAAACAACACCACCCTCTGTCTTGTTAATGAGTTAAAGCCCTGGTGCTCAACCTGTGGCCCAAGGGCTGCATGTGGCCCATTGGTATATGATGTGCGGCCCTCGGACCTCATCAGTTTGTAGTGGGAACATTGATTAGGGTGTATTGATCTCTACTAACCTCATGTAACTTATTCCAAGTTTCATATTCTCTTTTGCAGCATATCCCAAGCCAGAAATGTAGCTCTCTGACCCGCATATCCACTATTTGGTCTACAGGTTCCAACAGTCCTCTTGAGTATTACATATATTGAAGATAATGTGTGGCCCTTTGGTGATGTCAGGGGCCACATTTGAGGCCCCTTTAGCTCATAGGTTGACAATGATTAAGTTAAAGGGTCATAGAGAAGACCATCTCCACTTTGAATTAACCGCCCTTCCCTCCTCTCCCCCACACCTCTCTGAGTCCCCTCTAATTTTTTATACATACCTTATTTTCAAACATCTCCTGCATTGAACGACGTTCATGCAATGAATGGTATCACTGATTAGTGCTGTAGTGCTGGGATCCCAGGCTTCATGGCCATGCACGCTTTTAGGAGCGGGTTCATGACTGCCTAGGCCAGTGATGGTGAACCTTTCAGAAGCCGAGTGCTCAAACTGCAACCCAAAATCCACTTATTATTCACAAAGTACCAACACTGCAATTAAACTTGAATACTGAGGTTTTAGTTTAGAAAAAACAACTCACTGACCCCCAGCACAAGGGGGCAAAGTTCCACTGACCACCAGCACAAGGGGGCAAAGTTCCACTGACCACCAGCACAAGGGAGCAAAGTTCCACTAGCCACCAGCAGAAGAAAGCAAAGTTCCACTGACCACCAGCAGAAGAAAGCAAAGTTCCACTGACCACCAGCAGAAGAAAGCAAAGTTCCACTGGCCACCAGCAGAAGAAAGCAAAGTTCCACTGACCACCAGCAGAAGAAAGAAAAGTTCCACTGACCACCAGCAGAAGAGAGCAATGTTCCACTGATCACCAGCACAAGGGGGCAAAGTTCCACTGACCACCAGCAGGAGAGAGCAACTTTCCATTGACCACCAGCACAAGGGGGCAAAGTTCCACTGACCACCAGCACAAGGGGGCAAAGTTCCACTGACCACCAGCACAAGGGGGCAAAGTTCCACTGACCACCAGCACAAGGGGGCAAAGTTCCACTGACCACCAGCACAAGGGGGCAAAGTTCCACTGACCACTAGCACAAGGGGCAAAGTTCCACTGACCACAGTGGAAGCTAAAAACTTTTGTTAATAAAAAGGAATGTATTAAAACTCATAGCAAGTCTAATATATATATATCCTTGGCAGTGCACTAACCGGCCATGCAAGAGCCCAGTTGTATCGCAGCTAGTGGGTCGTGGCTCGTGACATCATCGTTCTGGCGCCGCTAATCCTTTCCGAGCATGTACATGGCCCCTATGTGAGCTGTTATCTGATGCGCGGCCGCTGGGGCAATGCCGGGGCGACCTGGCTTGCATGCCGACAGAGAGGGCTCTGTGTGCCCACTGTGGCACACGTGCCATAGGTTTGCCACCACTGGCTTGGAATCACAGGAACTGCTTTTTTCATTTGTAATATTTCTGCACTACTTGTTTTTTTTTTATTTTTTAACTGGAGTTCAACTTGATGTATAAATTTAAAAAAGGATATACTCCTACTGTATATTTTGTATATTTTCTTTTTCCTCTACAGATCTCAAGCAGATATGAGTATGTAGGCCATACTGTTTGAACTTATAAATAAAAATATTTTTTCCTGATATTTTTAATTGGGACTAAAATGTCTTCCCCTCTAAGTATTAACATACACAGGAGGGGTAATCTTCCAACAAGAACAGGGCATTTTCCTGTCTTTCAAGAGATTTCCTCTTACTTCCTGTATAGCAGAGGACTTATTGCACAGGTGGCAACCTATCACAGTACCACGCTTGAATTCACTGAGCTCCTGAGAGCGACCCATTCTTTCACAAATGTTTGTAGAAGCAGTCTGCATGCCTAGGTACTTGATTTTATACACATATGGCCCTGGAAGTGATTGGAAACCCTGAATCCAATGATTTGGAGGGCTGGCCCAATACTTTTACCAATATAGGTGTCCGTTTATGAACCAGCAGTAATAGATCGCTGCTCAGTTCTCCGGCATTCTCGGAGAACACAGTTCTCCTGTGAATGCCGTTTATGAAGCATATGTAGATCAGTTCTCCAAACAAAGGGAGAACGGTCTACAAACGCTGGAAAACGGCTGATTTTACTATAATCTCGCGAGATTACAGTAAAAGATCAGTTTACTAAGCAGAGATAAATTATCTCTGCTTAGTTTGCGGTCCCTCTGGGCTGGAGAATCTGGAGGGAGAACACAGATCTCCAGAGAAGGGCTGAACATATTCTCCTGGGTGTCATAAACTGTGAATGACCAGAGAATAGCTGCGATCCTCTGAATCTCAGCTATTCTGTGTGTCATAAACGGACACCATAGTGTATGCTTTATAGCAAAAAGTAAAAAAACTAAATTTCATATTTTTTGTTTATATAATAAAAAATAAAAAACCCAGAGGTGAGAAAATACCACCAAAACAAATCTCTATTTATGGGAAGAAAATGTTATAAATTTCATTTGAGTACAGTGTTGCATGACCACGCAATTGTCAGTTAAAATAGCGAGGTGCCGCATAGCAAACAATACATGTTACCATTAAATTCAAGATAACTTATTACATTATTCTTTTTCTTTATTGATATATGTACTCCATGCTGTTGAATAAAAGTGAAAAGCGCTATGTTCCTTTAAGTCTGTGCAGACATTTATTACTGACTCATGTCAGTTTATATGGAATGTTACTTTCTTTTAAGGCTCTGTGTTCGGCCTCCGCATGTTAGTAACTGTATCCCATAACAGCTAATAAGCAAGCTTTTGCCAAATGTAAATATATTCAACGTGTCAAAAGTGATCACGCTCGACTGCCTCTAAGGTGGCAAATAGGAATGATAGCCGCAGACTGGAGGTTGAAGCTGATTGCACAGGACTTTCCCCGCTGTGGTACTCTCTCGTATTAAAGCCTGTGGCTTCGTAACGCCGCTTTTCAACAATACAGCAATTCATAGCATGCCTTATGCACTTTATTGAGCTTAGTGGCCATTTACAATTCTTGCCATGTTTACAGAAATAAAAAACTTATGTTTTAGCAAGTGAATGAAGACAACAAGTAGACCTTTAAGGGGCAAGTATAATGTTTTCTGGTCAATTTTGTTTTACATTTTTTTTTTAAATTTTAGAACCTGATTCTTTGTGATTTTTTTAAAAATTAATTTTAAAATATTTTATTTTACCAATACACTAATGCAAAAGTCCAGCACAGGGGTTGATTTACTAAATGCAAATAGGCTGTTATGTTGCAAGGGGAATTTCAGTTTGCAAGGGTTTTTTTCCTTTGCTTAGTGAATGTAAGCAAAAATACAATTCTTTTTTTTAATTTTCCTTGCATGCAATTGGATATTATTTTCAAAATGTATTTTCACCGCATTTGCTAAGTTAGGAGAAAATTCTATTACAAGGGGATTTCATATTAATATTTTATTCTCTTGCTTTTAGCCAGCAACAAGTGTTTTAAGCTCCCTTTACAACATTTTACATTCTGTTGTTTACTGAGTTCAGTAGCTCAAATTCAAATGTACACACATATGTGAATGATTTAAAGCCTTGGCTCCTCCCTCCTCTCTCTTTCACTATCCACCTCTATTTAAATATTACTGAGCTATCTTTTTAGAATGCCCAAAGCAGTCTGAGAATCCAGTGTAATGGATGCACCTTGTATTAAAATGAAGAATGTATGTACAAAGTTAAAAACATATAACCCTAATGAACATTAACCTCAAACCACTGTAGTTTCCTTAAAAATCTTTGACAGCATCATGGCAGTTAAAACCAACTGTAGCTTTAATTTTTTTTTTTCACAGTTGTAGTCAGATGCTGTGCTAAAGTAATATGGCAAAGGAGACATTGCCTTTTATTCTTCTCTCCCTCTCCTGAGATACTGCACTGTTCTCCTCCAGCCAGCAGGGGAGAAGCTAAAGCTAAGCAAGCCTATAGGTTAGCTTGGACTGTCGCTAAGTGCACCTGATGCTCATAAAGGGCCCCAATGACAGCCGGGAGAAGAACATCTCAAAGGATTGCCCTGCCTGTAATAATTATTCTGCAAGTCCCCTTTGTTCCCCTGCCTGCTACGCTGCCATCCTCCTTCTCTTTTGGACAGAGCATACTCTGTCAGTCTAGGCCTAGCATCACCACTATATACAGTTGCAAGAAAAGGTATGTGAACCCCTTGGGATTACGTGGAGTTTTGCATGAATTGGGCATAAAATGTGCTCTGAACATCATCTAAGTCACAACAATAGAAGAACACAGTCTGCTGAACATAATACTACACAAACATTAGATGTTGCCATGGTTTAATTGCACATAACATGTAAATATTCACAGTGCAGGGAGGAAAAAGTAGGTGAACCTTTGGACTTAATAACTGGTTGATCCTCCTTTGGCAGCAATAACCTCAACCAAACGTTTCCTGTAGTTGCAGATCAGACCTGCACAATGATCTGGAGTAATTTTGGACCACTCCTCTTCACAAAACTGTTTCAGTGTAGCAATATTCTTGGGATGTCTGGTGTGAATCGCTCTCTTAAGGTCATGCCACAGCATTTCAATCGGGTTGAGGTCAGGACTCTGACTGGGCCACTCCAGAAGGCGTATTCTGTAGTGTTGCAACCATTGTTTTGTTGAATTACTTGTATGCTTTGGGTCATTGTCCTGTTGCATCACCCATCCTCTATGGAGCTTCAGTTGGCGGACAGATGGTCGTACGTTTTCCTGCAAAATGTCTTGATAAACTCTGGAATTCATTTTCCCATCAATGACAACAATCCGTCTAGGCCCTGAGGCAGCAAAGCAGCCCCAAACCATGATGCTCCCTCCGCCATGTTTTACAGTGGGGATGAGGTTTTGATGTTGGTGTGCTGTGCCTTTTTTTCTCCACACATAGTGTTGTGTGTTCTTCCCAAACAACTCAATCTTGGTTTCATCTGTCCACAGTATATTTTGCCAGTAGTGCTGTGGAACATCCAGGTGCTCTTTTGCAAACTTCAAACGTGCTGCAATATTCTTTTTGGACAGCAATGGCTTCCTCCGTGGTGTCCTCCCATGTACTCCATTCTTGTTTAATGTTTTCCTTATTGTAGATGTGTCAAAAAAAATGTTAGCATGTGCCAGAGATTTCTGTAGGTCTTTAGCTGACACTCTGGGATTCTTCTTTACCTCATGCAGCATTCTGCGCTGTGCTCTTGCAGTCATTTTTACAGGACGACCACGCCTAGGGAGAGTAGCAACAGTGCTAAACTTTCTCCATTTGTAGACAGTCTGTCTTACCATGGACACATGAACATCAAGGCTTTTGGAGATACTTTTGTAACCCTTTCCAGCTTCATGCAAGTCAACAATTCTTGATTGTAGGTCTTCTGAGAGCTCTTTTCTGCGAGGCATGGTTCAAATCAGACAGTGCTTCTTGAAACCAGTAAACCCAAAACAGGTGTGTGTTTTCTAAGGGCAGGACAGCTGTCAGCAACACATCCAATATCATCACACTGATTGGAGTCAAGGTTGGCTCACTCCAGGCTCCAATTAGCTCTGGGAGAAGTCATTAAGCTAGGGCCTCACATACTTTTTCCTCCCTGCACTGTGAATGTTTACATGTTATGTGCAATTAAACCATGGCAACATCTAATGTTTGTGTAGTATTATGTTCAGCAGACTGTGTTCTTTTATTGTTGTGACTTAGATGACGTTCAGAGCACATTTTATGCCCAATTCATGCAAAACTCCACGTAATCCCAAGGGGTTCACATACTTTTTCTTGCAACTGTATGCTCTCTGGCAATATAGTTCCAGCACTTGGTATATTAAACTTTACTAATGCTCAATGCTGCACTTGGGGTGCCCTTGCTACTGTTTATGCTGATCTGGATGCCAACTGTCATCTTATGCCTAGTCCCTACTGTTAATCACTTTTTGTGTTATTACCATGGTTGATCTATGTTACTGTATGCTTGCCTAGTTACCCGCCGCCGTATAGCAGATATACTGCTACACGGCGGCACGAGTGTACAAAATCATGTATATATATGTGATTTTGCATTTCCGAGTAGGGGGCGTGTGTGTCCTACCCACACTGCCATTCGCGGCCGTGGATGTCAATCACCGGGTCCCGGACGGTGATTACCCGCCGGCGCCTGGTGATTACTGACAATCACCGATGGAGAGGAAGACTGTTTTGTTTACAAACAGTCTTCCTCCCTGTCAGCTCGGGAATGCTTACAGTGAAGAACACAGACACCGCCCCTTAGTAAAACACTCCATACACACAGGTAACCCTTTGATTGCCCCTCACATTAATCCCTTCCTGCCCAGTGTCATTAGTACAGTGTTAGTGCTGTTTTTTTTACCACTGATCACTGTATTGGTGTCACTGGAGATGTCAGTGACACCAAGTTAGTGCCCCCCCAGTGTCAGAATGCCAGAAAGCAGTCCCGCTAAAAGTCGCTGATCGTCGCCATTACTAGTAGGAAAAAAAAATGGCAGTATATATACCACCATTTGTAGATGCTATAACGTTCACGTAAACCAATTAATTTACAAGTATTGGGATTTTTGTTTAGCAAAGACATAGAGCAGAATACATTTTGGCCTAAATTTATGATGAAATTTAATTTTTTTAATGTTTTTACTGGACATGTTTAATAGCAAAAAGTCCATAATATTGTTTTTTTCTCAAAATTGTTGGGTTTTTTTTGCTTATAGTGCAAAAAATAAAAAACACACAGGCGATCAAATACCACCAAAAGGAAGCTCACTTAGTGGAAAAAAAGCATGTAAATTTAATTTGGGTGTGGACCACGCAATTGTCAGTTAAAGTAACGCAGTGCCGTAACACAAAAAATGGCCTGGTCAGGAAGAGGAGTAAATCCTCTGGAGAGCAAGTGGTTACCAACCATATTGGGAGACAATGTATTATATCTGCCTTTACTACCTGGCTTGGTGCCTATTTTCTTTGATATAGCACTATTATTGAGTACTAAATATTACTCTCAGTGAATTCCTGTGATGTTGAATGTTTGTACACTCAACCTGCTGCGTCAAAGGGACTGAGGTTCTTGAGAAGGTTGAGGCAAAGAACAAAGAGTCAATCCTATCCAGTGGTTCCTACATGGGTGGCACTACATAACTGAACCTTTTTTGTTTCCTCTCCTGTGAAAAAAACAATAGTTATTGCACTACTTACTACCTTTTCCATGCTCAGTACTAGAGTTGAATGACACCCAGCAACATCGAGCCATTCCTACCATGGACACTTCTCCTGGGCTCAGGGTCTTCATGTATCCTGGGCTTGCTGTGTAATGCTGCATAGAACTGTGCTCACGTGTCAAAACTGTCAGGGCAGGGGCTGTGGAACGGACAGGCAGGCCTAGTGGCAGGGTAACGCACTGACTGACGACAACCACCACCCACAGACCAAAGTCCCTCTGGGAGCGGAGTCTAAGTCCCAGGCTGCCCTTCACCAGAGCCCCTGATGGTGGGGATGGACTTGACGCAGCCAGGAACCAGGTCGCGGCCCCCGAGACACCCCGGCTGCGGTAATGGCCGCCACCAATGGCGTGTAGCTGGTAGGAATGACAATAGCGTAGTCAGGCAGGCCGGGTCGACAACAACGGGACAAAACGGTACAGAACAGTGGACAAGAATCACAGGTCACGGGCCGGGTTCAGCAACGGAAGGTCAGATCAAAGGAAAACACAGAGAATGGTCTAGTCACAAGCAGAGTCAGATTCCAGGAGAGTCACGAGAGTATGAACAGAGCTGTAGCAACACCAAGACACAAGACACAAGTGCAAAGGGCATGTACGGATCACAGGCTTATATGTAATTAGCCACACCCCTCTGGGGGATGGACCTCAGAGGCCTGAAGGAATAAAAGACTCCCACCATGCTCTGCAGAAACCCAAGATGGACGCCAGCACATGAAGCAGCACAATCTCTAGGAAAAGGTAGGACCTTGACAAAAACTCCCACCTTCTTCTTCTCCATCAGCTGGAGAAGAAGAAGGAGGACAGCTCTCATCATGTTATTAATAAAAATAATACAACGCAAATACAAATAATCAAAACCGTGACAAGTTATATGTGAAAGTCCAAAAAAAGTCCCAAATTAAAGTCCAATATCTCAAAAAATGTTAAAAAAATATTATTTACTCAAACTTTATACATTTTCCAGCTTGCTCACATCTTCTTTGAAAAGCATTATATAGATCCACACTCACCAAATGCTGTGAATTCCCAAACTGGTATGGCTTTAAGATGCAAAAAAGACAAGCCTGCACGTGTGGTGTCCTCAGAGATGATATAACTCTTTATGCGATCTCACACTCCTTCCCAGATATTTCCTCATATAGCGAAAAACATAAAAGAAAAAGATGCCAATGATGCCAATATATTGCTATATACTGATAAAAAATATATTTTATAAAAAATGCAAAAAAAACCTTCCTTACACTCATCATGTGACTGAATGGAAGAGACACTGAATTAAGGTATGTATTTATATTTGTTCAGGTTTATTGCTGGGAAGGGTATGGGGGAGGGGAGAATGAGGAATTAGAGAACCTGTAGTTCACCTTGGAAGCAGAACTCCAGGTAAAAATGAAAAAGAAGTAGCCCAGCTAAAGTAAAATTAAAACAACAGCTACATTAATTAAATGGACCTTCACCCTCTTTAGTCCCTTTCCAGCTTTCCTTGTATCCAGTGGTGTATTAAGGTTTTGTGCTGCCCTAGGCAACACAAAATACGTCCCTTCGTCCCTCCCCTCCCCCCCGGAAAGAGCCTGACATTGACCAACAACACCCCTGCCCCCCCACACCCAAGAGAGCCTTCCACTACCATCGCCCCTTATACACCAGCCACTCCCCTCCCAGCAAGAGAGAGAAAGACCCTCACCTTCACAGCTGTGGACATCCCCGGGAACAAGAGTCAAGCAGCCCGCAGCCTCTCTCAGATCCCACCTGGTCCCCAAGCTGCATGTTTTCTTTCTTCCAGAGGAGCGGTGCTGCCTCCCTAAAAAATGCGGCCCTAGGCAAATGCCTTGTTTGCCTTGTGGTACATAGTCCCCTGCTCGTACCCCTCTGTTGTTGCACAATAGGACAAACAATTATGATTTTTTTAGATTTTTTTTTGCAGGATCCAGCTTTCTCACCAAAGCAGGAATGATTAGCACAGCTGCTTGCAACCTTTTGGGATACTACATCATGCATCACAGAAAGCTTTGGGGCAATCTACAGTGATGTGCCACAGTGCATCATCAGGGGCCAGCTGCAAGAACCAGAAAGAAACTGTCCATCCCCTAGTGATGTAAGAGAAGAAGATAATGTTGTGGGATTTTGTGGGCAGCAGTGAAACAGGGAGTATTGCAATGCTGGATCTGCAGTACTAGATTGTCATTTAACCTTCAGGTTGAACGATGGCCAACTTCACCCAACCCACTTCTGCTGAGCTCAGGTGCCATCACACAGCCAGTCCTACACTGAACAGTGCCCATTTGTCATTACATGAGCACTTCTTAGTCCAAAGTTGCCTTTTAGTAGATAAAAGACTATCGACAACAATGGCCTGGCCAAATACCCTTTGGAAAGGAAGGAGGTAACCATTAAGATTGTTGGTTATGTGTTAGAGAAGACACTGGTAGCTTGTGATGAGGCAGAATTCTGTTTTACTTGTGTGGCTTAAGCTGAAAACATACAGAACACATTTCAGTAATGTATAACAGCAGACATCTTAGTTTGAAGAGAGGAAGAGGAAGAGAGAGAACCAATAAGTTTTACACATATGCACAACTAGTAACCTTTAGTGTACAGTGCCATCTACTGGTCAAGTGATATTAACACAGAATACTGTATATAGTACATGCTGTTGTATTCCCAACAAAGATGAGTATACTTCGTTAAAAAGGAAGTCAATTTTCAAAAAATCAGTAGGGGCTTATATTTAGAGATAAGTGAATGAAAATGCAGATATGGGGAATTTATTTTACCTTCGAGAACTGCAAGCTTTATCAGAACACCATCTCTCAGTGGGCTTTTATTAAAGTTTTGGAAGGAACTTAGACAGTTAAAAAATAATTTTGGCTCACTTTTTGGCAGCCAAATCTGTCAATAAAATTCTCATTACTTCTGCCTGTTAACAAAATAAACAGTATCACAAATTCGGCAGGTCAGAGAGCGAGCTAAGTCTTATTTATTTTAAAAGACACTTTTATTAAAAATAAGCGGCAGTTTGATTTGACTCTGCATGTGTGAAACCTGTGAGCCTATATATGTGTATGTTTACCTTACAGGGGTGCCGGAGAAAACTGTTTATTTGTGCCTAAGCTGCTCCAATGCAAATGAAGATTGCATTGGCTGCTCAACCCAGTTCTCATGAATGAAGGTAGTACATGTTCCTGATAGATTCAGCTTTGTGCCTTGTATAGTCATTCCAATGGTTATGGAGGGTGTGAAGTGGGGTCGGCGAAGGTCCTGGATACAAAGGCACACATTGGTCTTCCAATAATTAATTTTTCTCGACATGGTTAAATTACTGAAGACAAATGTTAAATAACAAGGAAATTTGACTTCAGCAATGGACACCTTTGTTCTTGCTTGGGTTGAAGACTAAATTGGCTCATCCCCCCCACTCCCAATACAAAACTCAGATTTCTTTGCATTATCACTTCTAAACAGAGAGGGAACGGTGACAATCCTTATTATTTATTTATTACAGGCAATTATATAGTGCCATCAATTTATGTAGTGCTTTACAAATATATATATTGTACATTCACATCAGTCCCACATCAGTCCCTAACCCTACAATCTAAGGTCCCTAACTTGCATTCATACATACACATAGTAGGAACAATTTAGACACTAGCCAATTAACCTACCAGCATGCCTTTGGAGTTCGGGAGGAAACCAGAGTACCCAGAGGAAACTCACACAGGCACAGGGAGAACATGCAAACTCCAGGCAGGTGGTGCCGCGGTTGGGATTTGAATCAATGACCTGGTACTGCCAGGTGGAAGTGCTAACAATTTAGCCACTGTGCTTACTCCTAGAATATTAACAAACATAATGAATAATCTTGCTGCTGAACATAGTTTATTTAACCAATGTTCTCTGATATACTGTATATTAAATTGGATTTTATCAAATCAGATCAGACTAGATTAGATTCTTTATTATCATTATATCCAATACAACAAAATTTTACATGGTAGCTCAGTAATAAATACATACATATACTTATCCACGTATATATGTGACTGGCTGGGCCATTCTAGCAGCTTTATTTTCTTCCTTTGAAACCAATTGAGAGTTTCCGTGGCTTTGTGTTTGGGATCATTGTCTTGCTGAAATGTTCGCCCCCGGTTCATCTTCATCATCCTGGTAGATGGCAGCAGATTTTGTTTATCAAGAATGTCTTGGTACATTTTTCCATTCATCCTTCCTTCAACGACATGAAGTTTGCCAGTACCGTACCCTGAAAAACAACCCCACACCGTGATGTTCCGCCCTCCAGACTTCACAGTTGGTATGGTGTGTTTGGGGTGATGTGCAGTGCCATTTGACCTCCAAACATGATGTGTATTATGGCATCCAAAGAGTTAAATTTTGATCTCATCTGACCAGAGTATATTTTCCCAGTATTTCACAGGCTTGTCTAACAGTTGTGCAGCAAACCTTAATGAGCTTTAACGTGCTTTTTCTGCAGCAATGGAGTCTTGCACAGTGAGCGTGCATACAGGCCATGGCAGTTCTGTGCATTACTTATTGTTTTCTGCTAATTCCAGGTCTTTCTGAAGCTCTCTACAAGTGGTCCTTGGCTCTTGGACAACACTTCTGATAATTCTTTTCACTCCTCTGACAGAAATCTTGTGAGGAGCACCTGGTGTGGGCAGTTTATGGTGAAATTATGTTCTTTCCACTTCCGGATTATGGCCCCACCAGTGCTCACTGGAACATTCAGAAGTTTAGAAATCCTTTTGTAACCAATGCCATCAGTAGGTTCCAAAGGTCTTAAGAGAGCTCTTTGCTTTTACCCTTCATGAGATGTTTCTTGTGTGACACCTTGGTAATCAGACACCTTATTATAGGCCCCCAGTTGAGACTGAACCAGCTGACATTAATTTGTACTGACAAGGGGCAGGATTGCTTTCTAATTAGTGGCAGATTTCAGCTAGTGTCTTGGCTTTCTGCCTTTTTGCATCTCCCTTTCTTCATGTGTTCAATACTTTTTCCCGGTGTCATTCCATTTTATTACACATAACTTAATTTCTGAACTTACTTGTTTTGGTTTCTTTGTATGTGTGGATTGCATGGGTTGTTACTGACATGTGGTGAAAATTTCATGTCAATAGCACCTGTACAAATATATTTACCTAGAAAAATGACGTGGTTCAATACTTATTTTACCCGCTGTATACACACTTTATTACCAAAAGTATTGGGATGCCTGCCTTTCCACGCACATGAACTTTAATGGCATCCCAGCCTTAGTCCGTAGGGTCCAATATTGAGTCAGCCCACCCTTTGCAGCTATAACAGCTTCAACTCTTCTGGGAAGGCTGTCCACAAGGTTTAGGAGGGTGTCTATGGGAAGGTTTGACCATTCTTCCAGAAGTGCATTTGTGAGGTCAGGCACTGATGTCGGACAAGAAAGCCTGATCTAGAGGTCTCCTCGAGATCATGCCAAAGGTGTTCTATCAGGTTGAGGTCAGGACTCTGTGCAGGACAGTCAAGTTCCTTCACCCCAAACTCGCTCATCCATGTCTTTATGGATCTTGCTTTGTGCACTGGTGCGCAGTCATGTTGGAACAGGAAGGGGCCATCCCCAAACTCTTCCCACAAAGTTGGGAGCATAAAATTGTCCAAAATGTCTTGGTATGCTGATGCCTTAAGAATTCTCTTCACTGGAACTAAGGGGCCAACCCCAACCCCTGAAAAACAACCCCACACCATAATCCCTCCTCCAAACTTTACACTTGGCACAATGGAGTCAGGCAAGTAGCTTTCTCCTGGCAAGTGTCAAACCCAGACACATCCATCAGATTGCCAGACAGAGAAGCATGATTTGTCACTCCAGAGAGCACATCTCCACTGCTTTAGAGTCCAGTGGCGGCGTGCTTTACACCACTCATCTGACGCTTTGCATTGCACTTGGTGATGTAAGGCTTGGATGCAGCTGCTCGCCCATGTAAACACATTCCATGAAGCTCTCTATACACTGTTGTTGTGCTAATCTGAAGGCCACATGAAGTTTGGAGGTCTTTACCTATTGACTGTGCAAACAGTTGGCAACTTCTGCACACTGTGTGCTTCAGCATGCGCTGACCCTGCTCTGTCATGTTATGTACTCTACCACTACATGGCTGAGTTGCTGTTGCTCCCAGTTTCTTCCACTTTGTTATAATTTCACTAACAGTTGAGCGTGGAATATTGAGTAGCACAGAAATGTCATGGATGGACTTATTGCACAGGTGGCAACCTATCACGGGACCACGCTTGAATTCACTGAGCTCCTGAGAGCGACACATTCATTCACAAATGTTTGTAAAAGCAGTCTGCATGCCTAGGTGCTTGATTGTATACACCTGGGGCCATGGAGGGGATTGGAACACCTGAATCCAATGATCTGGAGGGCTGGCCCAATATTTTTGGCAATATAGTGTATATATATATATATATATATATGCACCAATATAAATACATTTGTGAAATTAGTGGGGTTTCTGTCAAGTGTAGTGCCTCCCAATGAGTTCAGTCCAGCCTTTGAATACTCTTTTAGGGCTTGTTGGCCACTTTTATTAAAAGAGAAAGTTCCAACAAAATGGTTGCTGGTTTCCAACATCATTTCAAACACAAAGGAAGAAATTACTTTAAGCCTTCTGGCTTCCTCTGGCAGTATCACTGCTCAGGCCTCAAGCCTAGGCCTTTGCTCTGGTCCCTGGGTTTGATAGTTTTGCTGAAAGTGATATTAAATGCTAGGTGTTCTTTATCCTAATGCTTTATTGCATTAAAGTGAAATACACCCCTGTACTTTTCTGAACCCCTACCTGGGGGCCATGTTCAGTGCCACCAGCTCTGGGACTTCCCACAGTGCTTCCCCAATCCCCTAGATTGTAGAGGAGGGTACTGAGGGCAGAAGAACAATAGGCTCCAGCTGCCTTCAGCCTAATTGCTGTGAGGTGGAGGAAGCAGGAGTGTGGTTTGCTGGGCGCTCTGTGTGTCTATGGATGCACACACAGCTCAGCAATAGGCACGGATGGGAGCGCACATGCACAGGTGTCTCCGTAGCACCTGGCTAAGTATAGAGGACAACCGTAAACAGGCGGGGAAATAGCTTAAGGAGGAAACAAAAAGGGATCATTTTAAAGGACAAGAACTTGGGTGCCACCAATTAATTATTCTATCTAACACATTTGCAGAGGGATCTCATTTATAAATAGACATCTTGATAGCTTTAGATCAAAATTAGGGTTGCATTGATACCTATAAAATATGAATGGGCCGAAATCACACTGCAAAGAATCGCATGTTATTTGAACAGGAATGCGGTGCAATTTCTTTCTGAATCGCATACAGTTTCCTGAACAGCTCTTGTGTGAGCCCAGGCTTGTCATAGTGCCATTGAGCCTGAGTTCACACAGGAGCGGTGCGGGAAACCTCCCTGCATGACGGGTTCCACCAGCGAATCTCCGGCTATCACTCTGACTGTGGACATCAGGCGCTTCGGCTTGGGCTCCTCCTGCCTCTCCCATGGTTTTGTTCCCCGCATCTCAAGTGGCTCTCACCCCCCAGCCTCCAGTGCCTCTTTTTAATCATCATTCATAAAAAAAAAAAAATTGTGTTTTGTATGTTTGTGTTTCTTTGCATTAAAATTCAAAAAAGTGTATTTTTTGGCCACAAACTGCGTTTGAAAAATTGCTGCACAAATACTGTGTGGCATAAAAAATTTCAATGATTGCCATTTTATTCTCTAGGCTTTCAGCTAAAATAATATATATACTGTTTGGGGGTTCAAAGTAATTTTCTAGCAAAATAACTGATTTAGACTTGTAAATATAAAAGTGCCAGAAATGGCTTGGGGCTGAAATGGTTAAGTCAAGCGAATGTTGAGACTGGGGTTTCCCATCGCAGAAATCCTGGTGTTTGGCTTTTTTTCTCTAACAGGGAATCAAGCAGCTATTACAGTACTTGCAGGATCCCTGTTGGGTCTTCCAGGATTCCTTACAGGATCCCTGGCAGGATTTCCACAATTCCTGGGACCTCCATTTCCTCCAGGAATTCCGGAATTCCCAGTAATGACTCTGGGTTTGTCCTCGGACCAGAAGGGTATTTATTCTCCAGCATTTGTGACTGCTGCTGCGTCTTATCATCGTCTCGCTGAGAGCTAAAAGCACTATAATACTTACCTACCAGTTGCCTGTTTGTTGTCTAAATCTGATTACTTAATCACCTACTTCTTCAACACCTGCCTGGACCTAAGGTGTTACTAAACCCTGGACACTGCATTCACTATATCTGGTCTCCCACAGTACAGAGAACATAGAAATACAATTAGTTTAGTAAATATAAACTGCTAAATACCTTTTCTCATCAGCAGTTAGAGCAGTCTTGTGGTTCTATCAGTGTCCAGCAGAGCACTGGTTAAAGGAGGAATTGTAGGAGGTTGTAGGAGGAGTTTTCATTCTGCTCTAGGAGGATGCAGAACCTCTGACCCTCTGTGTGGACAGTGCTAATTGACCCTATGCTGATCACATGCACTCTCCCAAGAAAAAGAAAACACCTCCCTAACAATACACACCACACTGAGCATGTGCAGATTGACTCCACACAATGAGGAAGATTTAGTAAAGCTGGTTCACGCAGAACCTCATGCACCTGTGCATGGTAGCCAGTCAGCTTTTAACCTCGGCTTGTTCAATTAAGCTTTAGCAATAAAACTTGGAAGCTGATTGGTTTCCATGCAGAAGTGCACAAGATTCTGAATGAACCAGCTTTAGTAAATAAACCCAAACATGTCTTATCAGGAGATAATATTTTAAAAATACTCTTCCAAAATATATTGACATATATTTGAAATACTACAATTTTGACCATATTCAATGTATTTCAATATATATTATTATTATTATACAGCATTTATAAAGCGCCGATAGTTCGCTCAGCGCTGTATATATATATATATATAATCATTATTATACAGGATTTATATCGCCAACAGTTTGCTCAGCGCTTTACAACATAACAGGAGACAATACAGCAACAATACAGTTCAATACAAGAGGGTTAGGAGAGCCCTTACAATCTAAGAGTTATTTTATATAGTTATTTTATATATATATATATATAATAATATATACTGCATGTTGAAATGCGTTTTTTATATATTACAAAATATATGAAAAATATTTTAAAAAGTATATATTTTTTAAATATATTCTTCAGATTATTTTTAAAATATAAAAAAAGTCCACAAATGTAGATTAAATTATTATTATACAGTATTTATATAGCGCCAAAGGGTATGCTCAGCGCTGTACAATAGCAAGGGGGACATAACATGAGACAAGACAGTAACAGT
The DNA here is from genome assembly GCF_062004578.1 of Staurois parvus. Lineage (NCBI taxonomy): Eukaryota > Metazoa > Chordata > Amphibia > Anura > Ranidae > Staurois > Staurois parvus. Next base: position 7,518,443 of record NW_028317991.1, on the reverse strand, counting down.
ACACTACACGAGGGGTTCGAGGGCCCTGCTCTTTCGAGCTTACAATCTAGGAGGGAGGGGAGGGTGGCACAGGAGGGGATGGCTGTGGGGGATGGAATGGTGGGTGGAATGAAGGAGGTTGGTTGTGAGGTGAGGTCGGGTGTTAGGAGAGGTTGGGGTAGGCTTCCCTGAAGAGGAGGGTTTTCAGGGTGCGCCTGAAGGTGAGGCGGGTAGGTGACATTCTGATGGATTGGGGTAGGGAGTTCCAGAGGACGGGGGAAGTCCTAGAGAAGTCCTGCAATCGGGCGTAGGAGGAGGAGACCAGGGAGCTAGAGAGCAGGAGGTCCTGTGAGGAGCGGAGGGCGCGGGTAGGGTAGTATCTGGGTATCAGGTCAGTTATGTAGTTCGGGGCGGCATTGTGAGTGGCCTTGTAGGTCAGGGTTAGCAGCTTGAACTTGATGCGTTGGGCAATCGGGAGCCAGTGAAGGGAGTGGCAGAGGGGGGAGGCAGATGTGGAGCGCTTGGTGAGGTGGATGAGTATTAAATGTATTTTTTAAAATATTTTTCATATATTTTGTCATAAAAACGCATTTGAACATACATAATATATCTATATATATATGTGTTTTTATGACAAAATATCTGAAAAATATTTTTAAAGATAAATTTAATATTTATAAAATATTTTTAAAAATACATAAAGATATATATACTGTATATATTGAAATATATTTTGAATTATATTGAATACGGCCAAAATTGTAGTATTTCAAATATATGGCAAAAAATTTGGGAAGAATATTTTTAAAATATCTTTAAAATATACCTTTCTTCCAAGTGGGTGCTGCCATGTGATTGGCTGATTAGCAATTTGTGTTACCAAGAAATTGAACAGGTGTACATAATAAAGTGGCCGGTGAGTGTATATACTGACTTCAACAGCTTCCTGTATTTTTTTTTAAATACCTTACTTCTGGAATTTGTTACACCTTTTCATTTTTCGTATCTGGGTTTCCGAAAGGAGTGACCTGCAAAAAAGAGTCTGTTTGATCATACAGACAAAAATACAGATAATCTGTGAACAGCTAATACACATCTACAACACTTATGTAATGGCAGAGCAAATATTCAAAGCTGAGGAGGGCTTAACGTATAATGGTGTGAATGCACATGGCTCTGACTAAGAAGGATGGTGCTACTCCATATCTGTACACACCTTCCCTGCCACTAAAGCTCTGTTGTCGTATCACAAGCCCCAAATCCTCTTTTTATTCCCTGTCCGGGCCGGCTCAGGGCAGGGCTGTTTGCAGAACCCAGGCTTGTGTGGCTGCAGAAGAGCAGCTGTGTTTGGGGAGGTTTTAGCACTATCTGTAGGGTAAACAGGCTTCATAAAGACATCCTGGTATTGATTTTGGTTGGTGGTTCAATGCCATGTAATGAAGGTCCAGGTAAATGTGGCACAGCACACAATAGTCCAACATCTTCCTGAATACATAGTAGGTGTATTCTGCTAGTTAAAAGGAAATATATGTGTTTTCAGTCAATTTTATAAAAAAATAAATAAATAATAAAATATTAACAAGCTTATTAACTAATGTTTCATTAAAAAAAAATTTAATTTTTTTTCTAAGAATTACATTAACTCTTTAAAAAACTTTTTTTAAAACAGCCCTTTTTATTCTCAATGTTTACAGAAACTATTGGAAATATGGCCTATTTAACTCTTAAAAATAGAATCCTGTTTAGGGGTTCTACGTAAATGATGTGAGGCTCAGGCCAAGCACTGTGATTGGCTGTCAAAGCAAGTGTACAATCCAAACGCACACGTTTCTGCGTTAAAAATGGCTGTGTGTATAAGTGGGTTCAGCTGGAACCGAACAGAATCAGCAAGGGAAAATGTCACCAGCACAGAGAGGATCACTAATATGGGTCCAGCGACCGAACAGAATCAGCAAGGGAAAATGTCACCAGCACGCCAAGGATCACCAATATGGGTTCAAAAGTTTTAATGAACGATCACAGTTACAGCAAGGTAACGTTTCGGAGTCTCGCAGGACCTCTTCATCAGGCATGTGACCCATATTGGTGATCCTCAGTGTGCATTTGACATTTTCCCTGGCTGTCAAAGCAGTCACATGATCAGGTACCCCTCCCAGTGGCTCCCAATTGTAAATGGTGATCTGGAACTGCCATTGACAGTTCAGTCAGTGTGCTTGGAGAGCAGAATCCTATATGTGCCACATGGGACTTAAAGTGTTACTAAACCCACACAATTAGATTGTATATGCAGCAAAGCATGCTTGTTATACTCACTGTGGAACCTAAGGGGTTAATCCACTGCATTGTGTAAAAAGGCTGTTTGATCCTGACTTCTCTGATCCTCCCCTTCTTCCATTGTCCCAGACTCATCTCCTGATAAGACAGAGTCTTTGGAGTCACTCTGCACATGCTCAGTTTAGTGTGTATTGCTAGAGAGGTTTTTTTTTCTTTGGGAGAGAGCATGTGATCAGCACAGGGCCAATCAGCACTGTCCAGACAGAGGGTCAGGGGTTATGCTGTCTCATAGGGCAGTCATAGGATAATGAAAACTCCTCCTACAAGCTTTATCCATTTCTCAGCTGGACACTGATAAAAGTCACAAGACTGCTGTAACTGCTGATGAGAAAATGTATTTAGCAGTTTATATTTACTAAACTAATTGAATTTCCATGTTCTGTGTACTGTGGAAGACCAGATATAGTGAATGCAGGGTCCTTGGATTATTAACACTTTAAAGTCCACCTATCTAGCTGCAGCAAATACAGTGCTGTGAAAAAGTATTTGCCCCCTTCCTGATTTTTTTTTTCTTGCATATTTGTCACACTTAAATGATTCAGATCATCAAACAAATTTTAATATACAGAATCCCAAGTAAATACAAAATGCGGTTTTTAAATGATGGTTTCATTTATTAAGGGAAAAAAGCTATCCAAACCTGCCAGGCCCTATGTGAAAACGCCAGATGTAACGAGACGCACACCTTCTAAAAAAGTTAAACTTTTGTCTTATCAGTCCACAGAATATTTGCCCCGAAGTCTTGAGGATATTTAAGATGTTTTTGGCAAATGCGCATCAAGCCTTTGTGTTCTTTTTGGTCAGCAATGGCTTTTGCCTTGGAACTCTCCCACAAATGCCATTTTTGCCCAGTCTCTTTCTTATTGTTGAATCATGAACACTGACCTTAAGTGAGGCAAGTGAGGCCTGCAGTTCTTTAGATTTCGTTCTGGGTTCTTTTATGACCTCCTAGATGAGTCGTTGTGCTCTTGGAGTAATTTTGGTAATCCGGCCACTCCTGGGAAGGTTCACCACCGTTTTAAGTTTTCTCCATTTGTGGATAATGGCTCTCACTGTGGTTCGCCAGAGTCCCAAAGCCTTAGAAATGGCTTTGTAACCCTTTCCAGACTCATACACATCAATTACTTTGTCATCTTCTTGTTTTTTGTTTAGATAACAGCATTATGTGTTGCCTTTTTAAATCTTTTAGCGTGCTTCATTTTGCCAGACAGCTTCTATTTAAGTGTTTCTTGATTCAACAGGTCTGGCAGTAATCAGGCCTGGGTGTGGTAAGTGAAATTTAACTCAGTTTTTCAAAAAATGAAATCAACATTTAAAAACTGCATTTTATATTTCTGTAATCTTAAAATTTGTTTTATGATCTGTATCATTTAAGAGTGTCAAACATGCAAAAAATAAGAAAGGGGCACATTTTTTTTCACGCCACTTTATGCATTAGGCGGCACTTTATGCATTGGCAAGCGGTAACTTATGAACAGCTCTCTGGTGCAAAATTGGTCTGTTGAAAAGATGAACAAAAACTTTTTGCAACTTGAAATTTAAGTAAAATGTAACTAAAGGCAAAACTTTTATTTTGTCATTTTGAATAGAGTAGAGGGGGATTAGTTCTCCTGTCAGTTTTTCCCTGTCCATCCCTGCTGATCTCTGCCCATTCTCCGACTTCTTTCAGCTCTTCTCTGCCCTCCTCCAGCTCCCCTCTGCTCACAATAAAAAAAAAAAATCCTGAAGACCGCTGGGATTTCTGACAAAAATATCCCAGGAGTCAACAGGAGCAGATGTTTGACATCATTCACCTGAGCAGGGGAAGCAGAAAGTGGACAGGGACTATGGAGGAAAAATGTATGTGCAGCTAGAAAATTAGATTTTTGCCATCCATTCGTATACAAGGAGGGGGGAGACAATGCTGTTTATAGGAAGTTTGAAAAGAAACTGAAGTGCCACTTTAAGCTCTAATAGGGGGTGAAACATGTTAAAGGGAGGATCCTGGGTGGAGTGTTTGTGCTGAATAAAGTTGATTTTACCTTTTGGAAGTGATGTTCAGCTTCGGGGCTTTACTGAATGGCGTGTAGGCAATATGCATAGAGGAGGTGTATTGTATCTGTTGCACTGCTTAAAGTGGAGTTCCACTCAGTCTGTAAAAAAATAAAAGTCAGCAGCTAAAAAAACTGTAGCTGCTGACTTTTAAAAAACAGCCACTTACCTGTCCCACGATCCTGCGGTGCCCCCGCCGTAGCCAGTTTTACTGGCTGTCCTGTATTCCAGGCTCTGGCATCTTCAGTGTGGGCACCTGGCTGTGACAGCTTGCGGCTTCACAGCCGGGTGCCCACTGCGCATGCGCAAGTAGAGCTGCGCTTCCTGAATGGCCCGGTCGTCTTCTGGGACCTGTCACGTGTCCCACAAGACTACGGGGAGGGGGAGTAGGAGGACAACTCGCTCCCCTCCCCACTCCCCAAAGGTGCCAATCCTTAATGGGGAGCGGGGACCAATCTTTAAAGTGGAACGTCCCCTTTTGGGCGGAACTCCGCTTTAAGCTGGCCTTACATGAATTCGACCATTTCAACAGGGACCGGCTGAATTTCCATCCATGTGTGGTCACTGCAGTTAATAGTTGATCTACCATTCAGCTTCTATTCAACCAACCTGTCAGTATATATTCTCACTCAATCAATGATGCAGGCGATAGGCTGCAGTGCTGATCTGTGTATTTTGACACTGGGAAAGTCTCCCCGCTGTCAGAATACAATGACACAGAGGGCAGGATTTTCCACATCCATATCAAATATGTGGATGGGGGAATCAGATTAGTTTTTTCATTCAACCTTCTGACCTATGTACTGTATGGCCAGCCTTACAGGCTTGCCCACAGCTCATGTAGGGTGCTGTAGTGAATTGGAGGGTGGATTCAGCATATAATAACAGTAAAATAAGGATCTTCACCAGGACTCCTTGGTACAGTGATAATCTTGTCCTTTACTCACAGTAAAGTAACAGGCATCACAGACAGACATTTTGGGACCTTATATGATTCCTTTTCCAAGACAGAGGTCCTGTGAGGTTCCTAAATGTTGTCCTGTGATGCCTGTTGTAAATAAAGATCAAGATTATCACTGTACTAGGTGTTCTGGTGAAGATCCTAATTTTCTAAGAAATATGCATGACGCGTAAAAATTCTTTAAAACATATATCAGTGTGTCAGGACTGGACTCACCACTGGTTGTCCTGTGGCTCACTTGCTCTGTGGGCTGCAGTACCAGCTCCTACCAGAGGGTGCTTTCAGCAGCCAGGGTCTCACTCCTGCAATCAAGCCATCACCTGAGGCTGATTGCAGGAGGTCTATTTAAGCAGGACCAGGCCCGCAATCAGTGCCTTGGTGTTTGTTTCCCATGAGCCCCTGTACCTGGTATCCTGTGAATCTTCTGTTGCCAACCTCTGAATTGTTCCTGACACTGCTGACCAACTCCTGTTTAACCCCTGGCTAGCCTGACCATCCTTCTGCCTGATTCTCTGTACCGCGCTGCCCGTGAGTTACTGAACCCGGCTTGTGACCCTGACCATTCTCTGCCTGCTCCTCCGGTACCTTGCTGCCCGCACATTGCTGACCTGGCCTGCCTGACTACGCCTTACGCTACCCAGACGATCCATCCATCCATCCATCCCGCATGGATCTGTCCCTGTTACCAGGTCTGCCAGCCTCTTCACGTCAGGTTCGTTTCCCCGCACACCTCTGACAACGCTCTCTACCATTGCCAGACATACTCAGGGGTCGCGACCTGATCTCAGTCTGCTCCAAGTCCATCCCCACCATCAGGGGCCCTGGTGAATAAGCAGATTGGGACTTAGACCCCGGGCCCTGAGGAACCCTGTGCTGTGGGCTGCTAGAGACGCCGCCAGGCGGTGCTTAACAGTACCAAACGGCCTGCCTGACCATTCCACCTCTCCAGCCCTGACTACAACTGTGTTCCCACACATTTCTGGTCATACCTGGATCCCTAACACAGTGCATGTAGACAGATGCAGTCTATTTTATCCAATGAAGGTGGCGCTCAAGAGGCATCGCAGGGGGAGAGGAAGTCAAGAGGAACATGGTTCCTATCTGATTGGATGCTGCTACCCCATGTGACTCTAGTAGCCATCTTGGGTCAGGCAGAGCCTATTTAAGACCCTGACTTCAAGGTTTGGCAGGCATTCCCCGTATAGGCAGTGTAGGGACAGTTCATCTGTCTGACAGGGACAGTGATTAGTGGCAGGGAGAGGTTCCAGTCGAATAGGGAAAGGATAGGGACATGCATGCCTACTCGAGATCTACCCATATGGGCACGGATCGACCAGGCAACATTCCACCCCTCAAGGCAGATGCTGTCAGCATATCTGAGACCTGTTCTGCCACACATTGCTGATATTGCTGTGAGTGTTCCTGGATGGGTCCCTTCTCACTACGTTTGTTGTGAATTATTGGATTCTGCTTTATTGCAAATTCTGTTCTCTGCAGTCAGACTCGTGTGCTTACTGCCACCGCACAACGCTGCAGCTCCTCACATGCACATTTAAAAAAGTGTTAAAAAACACATAGAGATGGACATGCAAAAGTGTGAACCTAGCCTAAGGCCTCCCCCCAAACAGAGGGAAGGGGGAGTGATAAGACGGTGAGTACTTTCTGGGGAGGGCATTCATTATATGAACCACATGGGCAATGCACAGCTTCACTTTATGGCAAACTTCAGAGAATATATTTTTTTTAAAGGTCTCCCAGCAGCTTAAAAAAAATAGCTTTGGTTTCAGTAGTGACCTCCTCTCTGATCTTTTCTCCGGCAGTGGTCCCATTTTACCACAGGATGTCCTTGGTCTTCTGAAGTAAGCCATCATTCAACCCAGAAGACTGAGGACATCTTGTGAGTGCAGGGTGTCATGGACCTACCCTCGGAAGAGCCATTACTGCAACACCCTGCACTCGCAGTGTAATGATTGATGAGTTGAGTGCTGATGTCATTGCAACAGTGCTGCTTTCAGCATCAATGATCCCCCACCACCTTGGATGGTCATTGATGATCTGAAGAAGGAAAGGAGCCCACATGACTGGCCCAAAAACTTCAGGAAATATATGACAAAAAGCAAAAAATACACAATGGAGAGCTTCAGTGGGAAGGAGCACTGGGCGAAGTCCAGAGTTGGGCTTTAAGTATATAATGTAGCAAGTGTTCGGAGAGACAGGAACTTAGCATCTCCTAATAGGCCGCTTGTAGCACTACCAAAGTGGTACCAGGGGGCCTATAAACTTCGGGCCTGGATCCATTTGTCATACAGAGAATTTCAATAGCTGTACTTGTCAATAGTTGATATGCAAAGGAGAACAAGAGCTTTCATTCAGAACATAAAATGCCATCGCCCAGGACCGGGATACAGGATAAAAAAAAAAAACTTTCAAATACTTTCAAAAACACTTAAGCTCTGCGACTGGTAAAATGATTTTCTGGAAGAGTTAAGCCAAAAAGGCAATTTTTCGGATTAATTTACAGCAGTGTACACAGAAAACTCAGTTTGAATAAATCACCAAAATTCAAATACAGATTGCAGGTAAAGTAAGTCTTTGTGAGGCCTGTCATGGTAGAAGGGAATTCTGTACTCGGCGAAGCCATTCCAGTAAAGACTTGGTGGCCAAGTTGAATACAAGTATGCATTTAAATGGTAATGTGCACTTTGCACAAGATTACATGATTCAACTTCAAAGCTTTATTTTTTTTCTCAGTGAAAAATTCTAAATATGGAAATATGGAAAATACAAAAAGCAGAAAATAAAATCGCAGCACTGTTTAGATTTTTTCAAGTTAAAAGAAATATTTTTCTGGGGATTACATTAAAGGATTTATCCACTTAAAAGTGAAATTGCAGTTTTTGGTTTGTGTTGGTCACTTAAAGCTGAACTCCAGTCAAATACAAAAAAAAAATATATATATATAGCTGTATATTCATTATGTGGCACCTTCCTAGATAGTTGCTTGGATTAGTTAGAGAGCTGTAGAACTTTCTGGATCATAGGTGTGGAGTTATGCAGATGGAAGTATGAATATTTATACAGCTCTGGCCAGTCCCAGGGAGCAGGGTCCTGAAGGCATGATGGGAGTCTGTATTAATTCTCAGAGCACACTGAGCTCTGGGTCTTTTCCTGGAGAGGATCAGTCCAGCCTGGACGGCTTGCTGCCCTCCAGGGCAACAATGCCATGTGCTTGCTGTTCGTGAGGCCACAGGTGGGTGACTTGAGGGTCTGGATGCTGAAGTTACAACCCCTCCTTCCCCCCACCAGCACCTGCTGTGGTTGTACACAGCGGGAATCTGTCAGCAGCCAATGATTCAGGCCTGGGACCTGCTGATCTGCTGTGTCCAATCACAGCCCAGAGCCTTGTGTTGACATTAAATACAGGGCTCTGTAGACAGGGATCAATCTCACTGTTTCTCATCCCTGCAAAGCACGGATGAGAAACAAAGAGATTTCTTAGTAAAAGCAGCACATAATACAAATTATACATTGGTAGGCACACACCTTCTGAACGCCCTAGAAGTTAACCCCTTCCCAGACAGTATATTAGTATAGTGACAGCATATAGTATTATCACTGATCACTGTATTAGTGTCACTAATGATGTCAGAGGTAGTTAGTCAATTCCCCCCCCAGCATCAGGTAGTGTCAGATTGCCCGCAGCACTATTGCAGTCCCGTTATAAGTTGCTGATCACCGCCATTAGTAGTATAAAAAAAATAAAAATATAAATTCCAATATACAGTGAGGAACAGAAGTATTTGAACACCCTGCGATTTATTCAAGTTCTCCCACTTAGAAATCATGGAGTGGTCTGAAATTCACATTGTAGGTGCATTCCCACTCTGAGAGACAGAATTTAAAAAAAATTCAGGAAAACACATTGTATGATTTTTAAAGAATGTATTTGTCTTGCACTGCTGAACATAAGTATTTGAACACCTAAGAAACAGCAAGAATTCTGGCTCTCAAAGACCTGTTACTGTGCCTTTAAATAGTCCACCTCTACTCCACTCATTAATCTAACTTAGTAGCACCTGTCTGAGCTCTTTAAAGACACCTGTCCACCCCACAGTCAGTCAGACGCCAACTACTACCATGGGCAAGACTAAAGAGCTGTCAAAAGACACCAGAGACAAAATTGTGGACCTCCACAAGGCTGGAAAGGGCTATGGGGCAATTGCCAAGCAGCTTGGTGAAAATAGATCAACTGTTGAAGCAATTGTTAGAAAATGGAAGAGGCTAAAGACGACTGTCAGTCTCCCTCGGACTGGGGCTCCATGCAAGATCTCACCTCGTGGGGTATCACTGATGATAAGAAAGGTGAGGAATCAGCCCAGAACTACAAGGGAGGAGCTGGTTAATGACATGAAGAGAGCTGGGACCACAGTTTCAAAGGTCACTGTCGGTAGAACACTACGCCGTCATGGTTTCAAATCATACATTGCACAGAAGGTTCCCCTGCTCAAGTCATCCCATGTCCAGGCCCGTCTGAAGTTTGCCAGTGACCATCTGGATGATCCAGAGGAGGCATGGGAGAAAGTCATGTGGTCAGATGAGACCAAAGTAGAACTTTTTGGTCTAAACTTCCCTTGTTGTGTTTGGAGGAAAAAGAAGGATGAGTTGCATCCCAAGAACACCATCCCTACTGTGAAGCATGGGGGTGGTAACATCATGCTTTGGGGGGCTTTTCTGTGAAGGGGACAGGACGACTGCACTTCTATTAAGGAGAGGATGAATGGGGCCATTTATTGTGAGATTTTGAGCAACAACCTCCTTCCCTCAGTCAGAGCATTGAAGATGGGTCGTGGCTGGGTCTTCCAACATGACAATGACCCAAAGCACACAGCCAGGATAACCAATGAGTGGCTCCATAAGAAGCATATCAAGGTTCTGGAGTGACCTAGCCAGTCTCCAGACCTAAATCCAATAGAACATCTTTGGAGGGAGCTGAAACTCCGTGTTGCTCAGCGACAGCCCCAAAACCTGACAGATCTAGAGGAGATCTGTGTGGAGGAGTGGGCCAAAATCCCTGTTGCAGTGTGTGCAAACCTGGTCAAGAACTACAGGAAACGTTTGACCTCTGTAATTGCAAACAAAGGCTTCTGTACCAAATATTAACACTGATTTTCTCAGGTGTTCAGCAGTGCAAGACAAATAAATTCTTTAAAAATCATACAATGTGATTTCCTGAATTTTTTTTTAATTCTGTCTCTTTAGAGTGGGAATGCACCTACAATGTGAATTTCAGACCCCTCCATGATTTCTAAGTGGGAGAACTTGCAAAATCGCAGGGTGTTCAAATACTTCTGTTCCTCACTGTATATATCATAGACTGTAGGTGCTATAATTTTCAAGTAAACCAATTAATATACACCCTTGTAGCAAAATACATAATGTCAAAAATTTATGAAGAAATTAGATTTTTTAAATTTTGTTTTATTGGATATGTTTTATATCAGAAAGTAAAATATATTGTTTTTTTTAAAAAAAAGTTTGGTCTTTTTTTGTTTATATCGCAAAAAATAAAAAACCCAGTGCTGATAAATTTGAACGAAAAGAAAGCACTATTTGTGTGAAAGAAATCATATAAATTTTGTTTGAGTACAGGGTTGTATGACTGTGCAGTTACCAGCTAAAGTAGCGCAGTGCCATATAGCAAAAAATGGCCTGGTCAGGAAGGGGAGAAACCTCCTTAGGCTGAAAGTTGTTCTGAAGGCTCAAGTTTTTTTACCTTCTATGCATGAAGGTAAAAAACCTTCTGTGTGCAGCATCACCCCCAGCCCCCCTAATACTCAAGGAAAGCCCCCTCTCGATCCAGCAATGTGCACTAGAGTCTTGGCTATCCCGGGACTCCCTCTCCTCATAGGCTGAGACAGAAGTGGGATCCATTAATTCGCACTGCTGTCAATCACAGCCAGTGAGCCAATGAGATGAGATAGGAGGCGGAACCAAGCCACGGCTCCCTGTGTGAATGGACACATGGAGCAATGGGTGTCCTCATAGCAAGCTGCTTGTTGTGGGGGCACCCGACAGGAGCGAGGGGCCAGGAGAGCCTGCGGGGGACACGAGAAGAGGAGGATATGGGCTGCTCTGTGCAAAACCACTTCACACAGCCGGTAAGTATAGACATGTTTGTTATTTATTCTTAAAAAAAAAAAAAAAGCCTATAGAATCACTTTAGGTGGTTAAAGCTGACTCTGTATGCAGGTATAGTATAAAAAGAAACAATGAATGCATTTATGTACAGTACTCTTTGAATTTATTATTCAAGTTTTTGTGTAAGTTTTGGATAGAGTGGAAGTGTCAGAGCCCCTGTCAGGTTCGTATTGCCGTTTATGTCTAGAAAGATTCACCCTCTCTAGTTGTCTTTGTGGCCATTGTCACTGGAACGCAAAGTGATGGCCAATCTAACATTTTATATGCCATGACATAAGGAAAGGCCTTAAAATAGTTTATGTATACAATACAAAAATAATATATCAACTGTATTCAAATGTAAATAACGTTATCCCAACTTGTACCCATGTCAAATATACAGACTCATCCACCTTACCAACCACTCAGTGTCTGCTACCCCTCTTTGCTGATCCCTCTAATGGCTTCCGCTCACCCAACAGATTTAATTCAAAATACTAACAACAACTCACAAAGCCATCCATAACTCGGCCCCCCAGCTACATCACCAACTTGGTCTCAAAATACCAACCAAATCATTCCAAGACCTCCTGCTCTCTAGCTCCCTTGTCACCTCCTCCCATACTCATCTCCAAGACTTCTTCCCGAGGCTCTCCCAACCTCTGGAACTCCCTACCCCAATTTATCCGACTGTCTCCTACTCTGTCTGCTTTTAGACAATTCTTGAATACCCGTCTCTTTAGAAGCCTATCCCGCCCCCACCTCACGACTGTGTTTTTATTTTCTCTGTCAGCTCATCCCCCACAGTTATTACCTTTTGTATCTCTTGGCCCTCCCTCTTAGATTGTAAGCTCTAGTGAGCAGTGCCATCTGATTCCTCCTCAGTTATTGCATTGTAATTGTACTGTCTGCCCTTATGTTGTAAAGTGCTGCATACACTGTTGGCGCTATATAAATCCTGTATTATAATAATAATAATAATAATAATAATAACAATAATACAAAAATGTGAAGACCCTTTTTCTTATCCCTTGACATAATTTTATTTTGGGCACATTTCTTGGCTGTGTAAATCACCTATTGTAGAACATTTTGCTTTTCAATATACACATCCTAATCCTCCATTTCCGCTTCAGGAAAGCAAACATTTTACAGATATTAGAACAAGAATAGGAGGGGCGAGGGGATCTACCAATGAGTAAAACTTTTTGTGGTGGCAACTGTTTATGAAGGGGTTTTGCACACTTTGGACAGGGGTACTGCACACCACCATTGTTCTATGCATTCCACACTAAACTAAAATTATAGAAGTTGAATCCAACATAATTTCACTGTGGATAAGTGCAATAGAAATGATAAAAAATGAGAACTCAGAAAAATGTGGTTTCTGATTTGCATGCCGCAGGGCTCTGAAGAAAGCGAAGCCCCATTCTTTCTAATGAAAGTGTAAAAAAAAAACAAAATGCAAAAGTGTTAGGAGGAAACCTGTTAGATGAAGTCATGTGACAGGGCTTTCCTTCTATCCCAAAATGTCCTCTGCAGCTTTATGCAGAACACTATGCCAAGTACAACGACTTTAAATCCACCAGGAATCACACATACAAGTAATCACCAGAAACTAAGCAATGTTAGTTAACATCACAAGTTCAAATAGCCAACAAAATGTTGTCAATTGTAAAGCTGAAACTGGACAATAAATTGCCAGCTTTGATGCATTTGTAGCGCTACCCCTGCAGGGGCCGCCTGATAATGCTTGTCTCCAGTGGTTGCCCTGACCTTGCAAGTCTCCCGACACCTCTGACACTCTGATTTAAGACATATTTCAACAGTATAGGATTATAATGCAAGAGACACAATTCTTTAGTAGCACCTTTATATTAAACTTGTTCAAAAGAGTAGGCTACAGCAATAATGGGTTTAGGATATGCAACTCCAGTTAACGCATAAAAGCGGAATATCGGTAAAATAGGAATGATCAATTAGCACAGTTTAACAGGTTATACAGTCATGAGTTGTAAGCTATAACTATTTAATTGCAACACCAGCAGCAAGGGGGGGGGGGAAGATAGTTGACTGATCAGCTTCCTCCGGATCACGTGCGCCGCAACTGGCCATTCACAGAATCATGTAAATGAATACTCTGGAATAAATAGATGTAAGTACTCTAAGTTGAATAACAATGGCCTGAGAAGAGAAAAGGTCCCTTTAACTAGAGATTGCAACTTGAATCCTGTGATGGCTAAAGTTCCTGATGTGGTGGTATCCACTGTCTTCTGCTAGCAATGGTGGGGCCCCTAAGCATTAATGAATACTGGTAATTCAATAAAGTTAAACAGATAAGCTGTAGCACTGCTCAAAGCAAAGATCTTCTGATACTGAAGTGTACAGGTGTCTGCATGCAGTGTCTCTAGACAGATGACAGAAAGAGAGTCTCATCTGTACTTGACCCTGAATGGCATAATGATATAGCACCTAGCTATACACATATATTTACACTATATTGCCAAAAGTATTGGGGCACCCCTCCAAATCATTGAATTCAGGTGTTCCAATCACCTCCATGGCCACAGGTATATAAAATCAAGCACCTAGGCATGCAGACTCCTGCTACAAACATTTGTGGAAGAATGGGTCGCTCTCCAAAGCTCTACTAAATACTCCACGGTCAACTGTTAGTGGTATTATAACAACTGGGAACAACAGCAACTCAGCCACAAAGTGGTAGGCCACATAAAATGACAGCGCATGATGAAGAGCACAGTGTATAGAAGTCACCAACTGTCTGCAGAGTCAATAGCTAAAGACCTCCAAACTTCGGGTGGCCTTCAGATTAGCACAACAACAGTGCATAGAGAGCTTCATGGAATGGGTTTCCATGGCCGAGCAGCTGCATCCAAGCCTTACATCACCAAGTGCAATGCAAAGTGCCAGATGCAGTGGTGTAAAGCATGCCACCACTGGACTCTAGAGCAGTGGAGACGTGTGTTTTCTGGAGTGACCAGTCACGCTTCTCTGTCTGGCAATCCGATGGACATGTCTGGGTTTGGCGGTTGCCAGGAGAACAGTACTTGCCTGACTGCATTGTGCCAAGTTTAAAGTTTGGTGGAGGGGGGATTATGGTGTGGGGTTGTTTTTCAGGGGTTGGGCTTGGCCCCTTAGTTCCAGTGAAGGGAACTCTTAAGGCTTCAGCGTACCATGGCATTTTGGACAATTTCATGCTCCCAACTTTGTGGGAACAGTTTGGGGATGGCCCCTTCCTGTTCCAACATGACTGCACACCAGTGCACAAAGCAAGATTCATAAAGACATGGATGAGCGAGTTTGAGGTGAAGGAACTTGACTGACCTACACAGAGTCCTGACCTCAACCCGATAGAACACCTTTGGGATGAATTAGAGTGGAGACTGTGAGCCAGGCCTTCTCCCCCGACATCAGTGCCTGACCTCACAAATGTGCTTCTGGAAGAATGGTCAAACATTCCCATAGACACCCTCCTAAATCTTGTGGATGGCCTTCCCAGAAGAGTTGAAGCTGTTATAACTGCAAAGGGTGGGCCAACTCAGTATTGAACCCTACAGACTAAGACTGGGATGCCATTAAAGTTCATTTGCGTGTAAAGTCATGCGTCCCAGTACTTTTGGCAATATAGTGTATACATATATAGTTTTTTTTTTTTTAGATATGTTTATTGATTTTGCCAGTAAAACATATACAAAGTACCATAACATACATTACAGTAGTACTAGTCTCTTATGTCTCATTACATCAGGTAGCAACAAGTATATCAGGGCAAATACAGGAAATTAAAAATAGTCACATTAGCAATCATTCAAACATCAATAGCATAGACAGAGCTGCTCAGGATTCTGGACCCAGAATAACAAGTGTGTGGGTGGTTGAGACCCACCTGCCTCATATTTTATCAAAAACCTGTGGCTTTTTCCTAAGTTTGTAAATTAATTTCTAAAAAAGTAAATTGTCATTGATAATTTTTTCTCAAATATCGATAGAAGGGGGAGAGAATCCTTTTCACGTTTGGAGGATTGTCTTCCTAGTATAAAAACAGAGTGTATGTAGCAACACTGTAGCCTATTTAGAAATTGGTAGACCTTCAATAATGCCTAATAAACAATTTTAAGGATGGGAAATATTGGGATGTCCCAGGGCTGAAAAGATAAAATCTTTGACTTTTAGCCAGGAGTCTTGGACATAGTGATATGAAGAGTCCAAGCCCATATTATGCAATCTAATAAGTGCAAAGTGGCTATGATGGAACAATTTCAGTTGAATCCCTTTGTCCCTAGAAGAGATCACAGAGTCCGTATTTATTTAATACAGGTACTTATATAGCTTTGTCAAATTATGCACTACTTTACTTATATATTGTACATTCACATTAGTCCCTAACCCTCAAGGAGCGTACAATCTAACTCACATTCATACATACACATACTAGGGCTAATTTAGACAGGAGCCAATTTACTTACCCGGAGGAAACCCACGCAGGCACAGGGAGAACACACAAACTCCAGGCAGGTGGTGTTGTAGTTGAGATTTGAACCAACAACCCTAGTACTGCCAGGTGGAAGTGCTAACCAGTTAGCCACTGTGCTGCCCATGCGTATCCTCAAACTCCTACCAGTCCTGGTCGGTGAGCTTGAGAGCAGGTAAATACCACTTAAAGCGGAGTTCCAGTCACACTGTAAAAAAAATTAAAGACAAAAAAACTGTAGCTGCTGCTGACTTTTAAAAAACAGCCACTCACCTGTCCCTCGATCACATGGTGTCCTCCCTACAGCCTGTTTCAACGGCCATCCAGTGTTCCCAACACTGGCATCTTCAGTGTAGGCTCCAGGCTGTGACAGCTTGCGGCTTCATAGCTGGGTGTCCACTGAGCATGCGCTAGTAGCGCTGCGCTTTCTGAATGGTTCCGTAGTCTTCTGGGACCTGTCAAATGTCCCAAAAGACTATGGGGAGTGAGGGGGGAGGAAAACTTCCGATCAACTAAGCAAACACAGTGGAAGAAGTAGGAGCGGGTACCTGTCAATTTTGGGTACCCGCCTGCACCCGCTCCCCAAAGGTGCCAATCCTTAATGGGGAACGGGAGACCAGTCTTTAAAGTGAAACTTCCCCTTTTGGGTGGAGCTCTGCTTTAAGTTGAGCCTGCTTGTTGGCAGGTGCAGTTAACTTGCTTGCCACTAGTTGGCTCTGTTCCAAATACAGTATAGTAAAAGGAAAGTGGCAATTGGGTGATAGGCCCCTTTTACAGAAAACCTTCCTCTAGTGATGTATTAGATAAAGTTAGTGCCCATATAAATGCCAACATGGCAAGGGCCTATGGTAGACGAGGCATGGGAACCAAACAGCCCAGAGCTATCCGGATGTAGTTGGCTAATGCCCAAGGGCCCTTAACAAGCCTGAAACCCCAGGCGAAGTGGTACAGAACTCAGTAGGAACAGCAGTAGTTGACTTAACTGTTTCTACGGTCTGAACTAGGTGCAAAATGCCTTTTAGGCCAGACTGGAATCCTCAAATGTGAGTAGTGGTGGAGCCTGAGGATGATTGTGTGATCTGGGAGTTTGACTGGTTGGGAAGAGCTATGTAAGGGGCATTGGGAGAGGCTGGAATATTAATGAGGGCTTCTTGATCTTATTTGGTGAAGGAAGCTAGAATGCTGGGGACTTAGTGTAGATGAGGGAAGTGGTCCCAACTCTGTGGTGCTCAAAAGGAGAGGAGATGCAAAGGGAAGATGGCTTACATTCTGGGCTGGCATTTTGCACCTAAATGACAACTACAGAATGTCTACTTTTTTTGTTATATATTTATTAGTTTCAATATTTCAATATTAGAAAAATCAGTTATCACAATACTCAAACAAACAAACAAACTAAGAAACATTTTCCTTTTCCTAATTCACCCAAAACCCACCTACCCAATCCCGAATTATTGCTTATTTTTTAAGATTGTAAAAATAAAACTTCATATTGTTTTTAAAAAAAATCTTTTTTGAATTGTTGAAATTTACCATATAAGTAAACTGTGCTGTTAAAGTCCCACCAAAAAGAAGACTCCCCCCCCCCTTATTATGGCTGATGGTTGGCTGTAAAGTTTTCCAATCTACTCTCTCATTTTGGGACCAATTCCCAAAACCTCCAATGTATCTATCATAAATCCCCAATCTATCCTGTCAAAAGCCTTCTCAGCATCTACCGATAAGATTAATACAGGATATTTGTCTCTCTTACTTTTTTTTATAAGGAATAATGATCTTAGTCCATTACCTCTTCCGTCCCTCCCAGGGACAAATCCTACTTGATCCAAAATAATCCATTCCGGCACTAAGGTTTTAAGCCTAGTAGCCAAGACTTTCGCACATAATTTTGTATCCATATTTAACAGTGAGATAGACCTATAGCTAGCACATTGGGTCCTATCTTTCCCCTCTTTCTGTATGATTGTAATATGTGCTTACAATGATTCCTCCCTGATTTCCATTCCCTCTGCTAATGCATTCATGTATGTACACAGTTTAGGGATTAATTATTCTTTAAATTTCTTATATCTCACAGTATAACCATTTGGCCCAGGACTCCTCCCCACAACTGTACCCTTCAGTGCCTCCTGGATTTCATCCTGTGTTATTAGTCTTTCTAGAAAAGCTAGGTGTTCCTCTCCCAATCTCGGTAGTCCCGCCTCTTTTAAATACGTCTGTCTTTTTCAAATTCTTCTTCTCCTTCTTTTAACTTTTTCGAGCTCACTTCATACAACTTTTTATAATATTTTTTGAAAACACTAGCGATATCAGTGGTTGAGTACACCATTTCAACCTTATCATCTTTCATTTTCTCTATATAATTCCTCCATTTCTTATTTCTCATTGCTCTCATTAGCTATTTACCAGGTCTATTCCCTCACTGATATCTCTCTCTAGCCATCATGTTAAATATTCTCCTCGTTTCTTCTTCCATTAAGTTACTTAATTCCTCTCTTTTTTTTGATCATTTTCTGTTATGTATCATTTACTATTCTCTTCTTACGTAATTGTTCTAAATCATATAATTCTCTTATTAATATATTTATTTTCTTTTGCCGTTCTTTCTTTTTTTCTACTCCAACTGCTATGCAATTTCCCCTGATATATGCTTTATGTGCTTCCCACACCGTACCAATTGAGAATCCTTCAGTCTCCATTATTTCAAAGTATTGTCCTATTTCTTTTTTTACTCTCAGTCCCGTCTGGTGATCCTGGAGGAGTGACTCATTTAGTTTCCACATATTAACCCTATCTTGCTCTCTTCCCCATAATAACTTAATTGTGACAGGTGCATGGTCCGATATTGTTGTGACTTCTATATTAATTTTAACCAGTGACTCCAAGAGTCTATGATCAATCAGTATATAATCTAATCTGGAATACGTCGCGTGTGCAGTAGAATGGAACGTATAATCTCTTTCTCTAGGGTGTTTAATTCTCCATGCATCTATCAGCTGGCACTGATATAGCATACTTTGCATAGATTTTAGATTTCTGCTTCCATCTCTCTGCACATGCGACGTTGTATCAATCTGGGGATCCATGCTGCAATTAAAATCTTCTGCCACAATTAATTTGCCCTTCTTAACCCCTTCACGCCTAAGGGTAAAACAAATCTAAAGCCTAAGCACAATCTTGCAACTTTGACATGTGTTAGTAAAACTGTACATATCATCACAACTACTTTGTACATCCAGGTGCATTATACCTTGTTTTTTTTCAGGACAAATTGGGCAGTTATACCATATATGTGTATGTTATTTGTTGTTTGCACCCACAGTACAGCCCAGAAACAATAGTGCGCATTCTGTTTTTTTTTTTTTTTTTTTTTTACCTAAAACACACTGACACTGGCACAAACTGACACTGAAATGAATTAAAAAAAAAAAATCCTGACCTTTGACCTAGACCTATGACCCTGACCTTGACCCAAACACTAACCCTGGCACTGAATTAGATCAAACCTTGATCTAGGTATTTGTTATGTATTTTCTTTTTTATTTTGTAATATTTATTTATTTATCTTTTTTTTAACAAACAGTTTTTTTTCCACTCTATGAAGGAGAGAGAGAGATACAATATATCTCTCTCTTACATTCATAGAGAAAGAAAAAACTAAGGGGGGCGGGCTGTACAGTGACTGATCACTATGTTAGCCAATCGGAGGCTATCACAGCGATCATGTGATCTGGAATCGGGAAACCCAGGTCCCGATCATAAGAAAGGGAACCGGGGCTTTCAGTGCCACCCAGCTGGGAGTGTGCTGTGCCACGGAAAAAAGCCCAGTTCTGTGAGGCTGCATATTTGTGTTACGTCGGCGTGAAGGGGTTGAAATCTGAAAGCCTTCTTAGTATATTTTTCAAATAGGCCATTCTACATTCTATTTCCTGTAACCTCCCCCTCAGGAACAGAAATTGACCTTCCAGATCCTCCAACTTGTCCTCCAACTTAAATCTTAAATTTTTAGCCATACCAGTTGCTACCCCTTTAGCAAGCCTAGTTGACGAGTCTGCATAATACCAGGTTGGGAAGTATTTAGACACTTTACATGTGTTCCCTGTAATAGATGGGTCTCCTGTAGACCCTCCTATTGCAATAGATCTCTGATGTAATTCTCTGAGAAACATTATGCCTCTTCCCCGGGGTATTCACTCCCTTAACATTATAGGTCATAAGTCAACCTCCTTCATTTTCCATATTTTTTTCCCCCACCTAAATTTGTCTCAATGAGAATATAATTGTCCTTCTGGAAGAACATAAGGATACCCCTCCCACAATTCTCATCCCCCTCCTTTCCATCCACCCCACTCCCATGATCCCTAGGCTCTTGTCTTGCCTTTGAATCATTTGTGGTCCTAGTCCCACCGTCGATTCCAGACTAGGGTGGACCTCTGACCACATATGCCTACCCTGACCGTGCTTCCAGTTTCTAGGCCGCGTATCTGGATGTATATGTGGCCCCCGGTTTCTCGCCTCTCGTCTATTCTCCTATTCTCTTTTACCCCCTCTTCCCACCCTGGAATATCTATTTTCTGTAAATTTAGTCTCTCGTTCTGGCCAGTGTTTCTGCTGCTATAACAGTAATAATCTGTAAACATTTATGTTCATATTTTATTACTGGTATCCCTCTTATGTTCTTCCATAAATCTACTTTAGCTTTGTAGTGATGGAATCGCACAATCACGTCCCTGGGATTCTAACTCATTTGTCCTTGGAGTCTTCCTATTCTATGCACTCTATTGATCTTCAAGTGCTCCGATACTGATCTACCCATTATTGTATTGAACATTTTCCTCATTTTTCCATCAAATCTTCTCCTTGCGAGATCTCGAATAAGCCCCGAATCCTCAGATTACTCCTTCTATCTCTGTTCTCTTGATTTTACAATTTATATAGCAGACTCTGATGTTCCTTCCTCATCTCCTCCATCTGTTTTTCTAGAGTTATTATTATTTGGGCATGTTTATCCAATTTTCCCTCTGTTTCTTCTACTCATGACAAAACTTGGCCCAGATCCTTGTGTATTACGACCATCTCTTGTTTAATTTACCATTCCAATTTCAGAACCATATCTGCTATTTCAGATTTTGTGGGCATTTGTAGAGACTTTTCTTGATCTTCAACATTTCCTTTAGCCAACTGCTTTTCTATATCTTCAGTTTCTCCACTTTGGCACATACTAGGTACTCCCAAAGACAATCTGGAGTGATCCCCGCTGGTGTTTTCCAGCTCCCATCTTCCACTTACTCTGAGTTGTCTTTCTGGGGTTTGACCCACTAGACTTTTCTCTTGTAATGGCATATATATTTTGATTGTACTTGTCCCCCTTTCGCAGCTTTACTCTTCATGATAATAATTTATTTTACTTAATTTTTGTAATTTCAAGACAGGGGGGTTATTTATTCGGACAAAATTCAGAGAAAATTTGGAGAAAATGTATTCAGAGAAAATTGTGGTTGTGGCTCATCAGAGATAGTGTCCCTAAATTTTTCCCATTTTCCCCATCACCAGTTTCCTCCCTGGGAGTCTCTGTATCCTTCCACTCTCTTATATCTCCACTTTTTAGCCCACTGGGTGACTCCCCCCTAATGTTCTTAACACATTATTAGTCCATTCAAACATTTGACTCACCATCTTCATAGGCCATCATATGTCTCTACACCTTCACCTTCCTACGGTTATATACTGATGCTCTGAGCCCGGCTACTAACTTCCTTTCTCCTCACTCAGGGATTTTCAAGACACTCCCGAATGCTCATGTTCCATCTATGACATTCTCTGTTGGGGGAGGAGGGGTTCAGCCACCGTGGGAGTCACCAAGTGCTGGGCAATTGTGAATTGGATGGGCCGGTTCTCCTCTCCTCCACTCCTACCCGGCCTGTGCTTGAGCTTCCCAGCAGTCGGCCAGCACTTGTGTCTCCCAGCACTCCTTCGCGGCGGTCAAGTGCTTACCTGGCCTCTGCCACTCAACTCCTGAGAGTCCACCTACTCTCTGGTCGCCACCTCAAACCCCATCCTCCATCCGCACCACCTCCACCACCAACACAGACTAAAAAACAAGGGGGGCACCGCACCCTGGCAAGACAACCCAGGCAGGATCACATCAGAAACCCAGGTCTCTCACACCTGGGCATAAATACGGTGGGTCACAGGAGCCTTGCTGTTCGGCAGCTCTCACATCAGGCACCCTCCCGGCGCCATGTTCAGGCTCCTTCCCCGGTGCCAGGTGTACAGAATATCTTCTCCTGTGTATGATATTCCACCCTGAAGAAATTTGCCAGTGTGCCAGATGTGATGATAGATGTCACGGAAATCTTGCACTTACAGTATAATGTGGAAAGTGCATTTTGTGTGTGGACATTCCTTTATTCGTGAATATTAAGGCCTATGGCCTGGGATGTTGTGTTGGTCTCTGGCTAAAAGGGTGGAGCCTCCCCATCCTCACGTCCTGACTGAAACCTCCCTCCTCCCCGACCAGACCAGCACTCACCCTAGCATGCCACCTGCACTCCTCCTCCTCGTTCTCCTCTCCTCCATTACCAAACTTGCCTCCCTCTACCCCCCTACTCCCCCAAAACAGCTCTACATTGCACCCTCACTTCTTCCTTCTCCCCTCTATGGCTCTCACCACCTCCTGCTGATACTCCACTCCCCCGCCGACCCAAACGCTACCACCAACAGACCCACACGCTCCTGCACATCCAGTTCCCATGCCACCTTCCTCACCCTTCTCCTAACCGCCAGAGACATCTCCCCGAACCATGGCCCCCCACCTCCCCACTCCCCCTCTCGCCACCCCCCTGCTCCCACCAGCCGCCGCAACCCCCTCAACCTCATATCTGTCTCCCTCCTCCCCGCATCCACCCCTCCTCTCTCGGTTGCACTCCTGAACGCCAGTTCGGTTTGCAACAAGCTCACCACCATCCACGACCTCTTTGTCTCCCACTCCCTCAACCTCCTAGCGGTCACTGAAACCTGGATCCAAGCCACTGACTCCACCTCCCCTGCAGCACTCTCCTATGGAGGTCTCGTCTGGACCCACTCACCCAGACCGAGCGGCCGCAGAGGCGGTGGGGTCGGTATGCTCCTGCCACCGCTGAGCACCTTCCAGGTCTTCCCTAACCCCCCTCCCTATCCTTCTCCTCCTTCGAGGCCCACTGCATCCGGCTCTTCTCTACCACCGCCCTGAGGATTGCGGTAATCTATCGGCCTCCTGGTTCTGCATCCCTCTTCCTAGACGACTTTGCCGCCTGGCTTCCCTTCTTCCTCTCCTCCAAGCTACCGACTATCATCCTAGGCGACTTCAATATCCCGATCAATGCCAACAGCCCGGCTACTTCCCGACTCCTCCTCCTAACCTCCTCCTTCACACTCACACAGCACACACAGTCCTCCACCCACACCAATGGAAACACCCTGGACCTCATTTTCTCCCACCTCTGCACCCCCCACGACTTCACTAACACCCCCTTCCCCCTCTCTGACCACCATCTCCTCACATTCTCCATCTCCCCCTCCCTTAACTCCCCCCCCCCAAAAGCATCCAACCAATACCTGTAACCTCCGCAACCTGAACCTGACCCATCTCCACCCAGCAGCTGACCGTCTGTATGACAGTATCCTCCCTCTGTCATGCTCTGACCTGGCCACTACTGTGTACAACGACTCACTGTTGGCTGCCCTCGACTCCCTGGCACCCCTGACCACGCGTAACACCAGACCCCGACCGCTTCAACCCTGGCAAAATGACCACACAAAATGTCTCGAACGACGCACTCGCGCGCTGGAGCGCTTATGGCGCAAAGCCAGATCCCCTCGCGCGTTCTCCCTCTACAAAGCTGTCTTCCTCACCTACACCACCTCCCTCCACGCCGCCAAGAAAGCCTATTTCGTAACCCTTATCAACACCCTCTCCACCTGTCCTCGCCGGCTCTTCTCCACTTTCAAATCCCTGCTCTCTCCCCCCCACCTCCACTCAGCACCTCACTCACCGCCCACGAGATTGCCAATCATTTCCAAAACAAGATTGACGCAATCCGTAAGGACATTCTCAACTCACAATATACCTCTCCACCTAGCCCCCCTCTCTCCATCAACTCCTCAACCCTCCCCTCCCCTGACCTCATAGCCACACTACTCCCCACTATACCTAACGCCCCGCACACTATCACCTCCCCAACGCTCCACTCCTTCAGCCCAGCTACCACTGAGGAGGTCTCTAAGGTCTTCACTGAAGCCCGCCTCACCACCTGCCCCCTGGACCCTATTCCCTCACAGCTCCTCCAGTCACCCCCCCCTCCATCATTCGCTCCCTCACCCACATCTTCAATCTCTCCCTCTCCACTGGCACTTTCCCCTCCCCTCTAAAGCACGCACACATCACCCACATACTCAAAAAACCCTCCCTTGACCCCACTGACCTAAACAACCTTAGACCCATCTCCCTGCTACCATTCACTTCCAAGCTCCTTGAGCGCCTGGTTTACAATCGCCTAAGCGCCCACCTCACTGATAACAACCTCCTTGACCCCCTACAGTCTGGCTTCCGTCCCCTACACTCTACCGAAACTGTCCTACTTAAAATCACCAACGACCTGCTAACCGCCAAAGCTAATGGCCATTAATCTGTCCTCCTGCTCCTTGACCTCTCTGCGGCCTTCGACACAGTCGACCACCCTCTCCTCCTTACTAAACTGCACTCCCTTGGCATCAGGGACGCTGCTCTCTCCTGGTTCTCCTCCTACCTATCCCAACGCTCCTTCAGCATCACCTATAACACTGCCACCTCCCCATCTCTCCCCCTCTCTGTCAGAGTCCCCCAAGGCTCTGTCCTCGGACCCCTCCTCTTTTCCATCTACACCTCCTCCCTTGGCAAACTAATACACTCCCATGGCTTCAATTACCACCTCTATGCCGACACACAAATTTACCTCTCCACCCCCCACCTCACCCCCTCTCTTTCCACCCGCATCACCCACCTCCTGAACGACATATCAGACTGGATGTCGCTCCATTTCCTCAAATTAAACCTGTCCAAAACTGAGCTCCTGGTCTTCCCCCCAGCCCGCACCCCCCCCATCCTCTCCATCACTACTAACAACACCACCATCACTCCCGCCCCACATGCCAAAGTCCTGGGTGTCACCCTGGACTCAAACCTTTCCTTCCAACCTCACGTCCAATTACTATCAAGGTCATGCAGGCTCCACCTCCGCAACATATCCAAGATACGTATATTCCTCACCCCAGACACTACTAAACAACTTATACACTCTCTCATCATCTCACGCCTGGACTACTGCAACTCCCTTCTCACTGGCCCACCCAAACAAATGCTATTCCCACTCCAGTCTATCCTGAACTCAGCAGTGAGACTCAACCACCTCACCAACCGCTTCACATCTGCCACCCCCCTCTGCCAATCCCTTCACTGGCTCCAGATTGCCCAGCGTATCAAATTCAAACTGCTAACTCTGACCTACATAGCCATTCACAACGCCGCCCCAAACTACCTAACCGACCTGATACCCAAATACCACCCTACCTGTGCTCTTCGCTCCTCACAGGACCTCCTACTCTCTAGCTCCCTGGTCTCCTCCTCCCATGCCCGATTGCAGGACTTCTCCAGGACTTCCCCATCCTCTGGAACTCCCTACCCCAATTCATCAGACTGTCACCTACCCTCCTCACCTTCAGGCGTACCCTGAAAACCCACCTCTTCAGGGAAGCCTACCCCACCCTCACCTAACAACTGACCTCCTCCACTCCTCCCACCACTCCATCCCCTACAGCCACTTCCTCCTGTACCACTTTCCCCGTCCTCCTAGATTGTAAGCTCGAAAGAGCAGGGCCCTCGAACCCCTCGTGTATTGTATTGTTACTGTATTGTCTCATGTTCTGTTCCCCTTGCTATTGTACAGCGCTGAACAAACTATACAGTATATAAATACTGTATAATAATAATAAAAACTGTATAATAATAATACCCTCAGCATCAGGTGGGTAGCTGTCCTATGCAAGGAGAAGGGGGCAGAGACTTGCTGCACTGTCTGGCGCCACACACAGCCAATCACAAGCCCTCTTATATGTTGATATCTGTTTCTGGAGATATTAGCAAGAGTGGTAAATAGAGACTAATTTGGTGGTATCTGGTCTTCTCAAGAACTGTTCAAAAGTGTTTTGATATAGTTTATTGTAGGGATGCACTGATACCAATACTGGTATCGGTGCCGATGCTGAGTGTTTTCATGAGTACTTGTGAAAATACTACCGATACCTTAAATGATACTTAACGCAATTTGCGTTAATGAACACAAATTACACCACAAAGATTAGCAGTAATGCAATTCCTGTCCAGTTTTAATCACCTCTCCTTGATCTCGACCAAAATCACCTCTTTATGTCTTCAATTGCTTTGCTATTTTGACCAAAAATGCAATTGAAATATCGGGTTGTTTAATCGAATTGCCACATGCTTGGCCTGTTTAAGTGGTTTTGAGACAGAGATGGTCTTTGAGTTTCTGGAACTGTAATAGGATTTAGTTTAAGGTTCAGAATAGATGTAACGGCGCTTTCTGAATTTCTTCTTTTAAATTGTGTTTTTTTCCAGTAACGGAAACCGATGATTAAAAAAAAATTTAATATGTCAATCATGGCTTGTTTGAAAGTTGCAATCTACTGCAAGGCCTTCCTTATCCCAGCTTGACCGCTTAGTGAGTCAATGAGCTGATTAGGGATTGGAGTTCGGTCTTTTTGGATTGCAGAGGCTGCACACAGACGCAGGTGTGGATGAAACTTATTTCAGCTGTCATGATTGCCGACACTTTAAAATAATTTCCAAGCACACCACCCTGCTGAGCGGGTTTGGCAAAACTCACCCCACATAAAATGGATCGTTTATTCAATTTCAACTGGATTTACATTTTTCCAATGGATTTAAAGTATTTGAATTGAATTTGAATCAAATGAAAATATCGAATTGATCTGAATTCTTAGCTGGTTCTATGCTTTTTTAAATTCTAATTTTGGAAAATGGTTATATTCTTTCTATTTTTTTGTATTCTGTTTGTTTTCTTTTATTTTCTATCCTATGCTATTCCTTTCTATTCTGTTTTGTTATTTTCTTTCTATTTTATTCTATTCTTTTCTGTTCTATTCTGTTTTATTCTATTCATTTCAAAATTCAACTATATCCTTTCTATTTTATTCTTTTCTAATCTGTTCTATTCTTTTACTTTATTTTGTATTAAATTTTACTCTTTTCTTTGATTTTCTATTCTTCTCTATTCATTTCTTTTTTACTCTATTATTTTCTATTGTAATCTATTGTATTATTTTCTATTCCATTTTATTCTATTCTTTTATTTTCTATTCTATTCTGTTCTGCTTTACTCTATTCTATTCTGTTTTTTCTATTCTATTCTTTTCAAAACTCGAATTTCAGAAGACTGCTATATTCTATTTTATTCTATTCTATTTTTCTATTTCATTCTATTCCTTTATTTTCCATTCTATTTTTTATTTTATTCTTTTGTACTCTTTTCGAAATTCGAATTTTGGAGGACGGCTATATTCTAACACTAATACACAAAGATTTTTAATCCAAAAAGGACATAATAAGAACAGTTCATTGTTCGGGCTTAAATACACTTTGGGGGAGATTTACTAAAACTGGTGAATCTGGTGCAGCTATGCATGGTAGCCAATCAGCTTCTAACCACAGCTTGTTCAATTAAGCTTTGACAATAAAACCTGGAAGCTGATTGGTATCTAGGCAGAGCCACACCGGATTTAGCACTCTCCAGTTTTAGTAAATCAATCCCATAGTCTTTGAAGAAAATTAACAATATGTTTACATTTCAAATTTATTTTTTAATTTGCCTTCGTTTTCTAACTCAATTTGAATTCGATTAGAATTTAGACAAAAATTTTGGTTTTTTTTTTAGATTTGTTTAAATTCATTCCATTGGAATTCAGAAATTCGGATATATTAGAATCTCTGAATAATGAAAATTTTGTCTGAATTTCAATTTGGAACAAAACGAACCACACATGCCTACCTAAATAGAACCGCACTTTTCTGCCTTTTAAACAATGAGTGTTTTTAAATGTTAAAAATGATATCCAAGCAGATGTAAAGGACAAAAATTAATGCAGCTCTATTCATAATATATTGTTAACTGTATTTATTTATTTACATTACTTACATGTTTTTAATTAACCACTTGCCGTCCAGAGAATTTACCCATTTTTTGCGATACGGCGCTGCAACGCTGCACCCAAATTAAATCTGTGTCCTTTTTTCCCGCAAATAGAGCTTTATTTCGGTGATATTTGATTGCCTCACTTTATTTTTTGCGCTATAAACAAAAAAAGACAATTTTGAGAAAAAATTGTTTTTGTCTTTCTGCTATTAAACACGTCCAGTAAAAAAATGTAAAAAAATCGAAATTCGTCATAACTTTAGGCCAAAATGTATTCTGCTAAAAAAAATCACAATACGTATAAATTAATTGGTTTACATGAAAGTTATAGCGTCTACAAATGGCAGTATAGATACTGGAATTCATTTTTTTTATATACTAGTAATGGTGGCGATCAGCGACTTATATTGGAACTGCGGGACTGCGGCAGGCATTCTGACACTGGGGGGGAACTGACTGTCACTGACATCCCCAGTGACACCAATACAGTGATCAGTGCTAATAAAAAGCACTGACACTGTACTAATGGCACTGGGCAGGAAGGGGTTAATATCTTAGGCCATCAAAGGGTTAACCGTGTGCTCTGTGTGTGTGCTTTACTGTGTAAGCACATTGTTTGTATTGCTCTGCTATGCAGAGCAATACAAAGCAGTGTGCAGGATCTGACAGGGGAGAGATCTGTATTGTTTACAGAAATACTCAGCGATAGCAGGGTGCCGGCAGGGAATCACCAGCTGGGACCCAGTGATCGACAGATGAGGCGGACTGACAACTCATGGGGCCCCCGGGCAATAGGGGATTATGGGGCCCCTGTGTCCTTGCCCAAACTCAAAAAAGCCTATGAAAAAGGTACCAGATACATCTCATGGGGCCCCCTACTGACCCCGGGCCCTCGGGCAATGCCCGAGTTTCCAAATGGTCAGTCCGCCCCTGCCGCCAATAGCAGCGCGGGTAGGACCCCCTACCTGGATCTACGTGATTTGCACAGCCCTGCCTCCCTGCAGCAGTATTTCTGCTATACGGCGACTAGCAAGCGGTTACAGTTTGTTATCAATTACTTTTATTTATAGTTATTTATTTGTAGTTTACAGTATTTATTATTTATTTAAGTGGATGAAGTATGAGTACCTGGATTTCACTTAGAATTAGTTGCTGGTAGTCCCTGTACAGCAGAGCTTAGACCTGGAAGGGGGGAGCAGCACAGTGAGTGAATCAGCTTTGCTGCAGTGCAAGGATGCTAACAAGGAACATGCTGATAGGAGAAGAGAGCAAAGTGAAATGACCTAATGGGTCTGTTTCTTCTCCTTTAATTGTCCAGTCATGGGTTGGCGAAGGGACACGACCTGTAAGAAAAATCAGGTCTCCTCCTATACCAGACAGGGCCGGGCTGTGTACATCTCCAAACTGGAAGGGTAGAAATAGCAATCCTTTTGACATATAATACAGCAACCTTATATGTATTTCATTCCATTACCTGAGAAAAAAACAGGAAAAATGTTATTTTGTAGTTCGGAACATAGTAAAAAAAAAAAAAAAGATAAAATATGTACAAAACCACTATATGTTGCCTTTAGAAGGATCCTGTTCTATATCATGAATATGCAGAGGTTTCATGTTTGTTCTGTGATTTGAGGTTAGTGCTGAAATTAATCGGGAATATTTCTCCTCGAGGCTATTTACATAGCTGAGAATACTTTGCAGCCACTCAAAAATTTGCTTTATTTGTGTAATTCATGCGGTGTCCGACTACACAGATGCTTCTTGTTTTGTGAAAATGACTTTTTATCATAAAAAGACTAACAAATCAAGCTGGTAATATTATCCAAGACCTGTATGTGAGGAAAAGGTTTCATTATCCTAATTAACAATTAGTGGATTAGAATTTATAACGTGGGGAAAGTAGCTTGTGGGCAGAGCTGGGAACATACAAAAAAAGTGTTCATAACATCAGAAATTCAGGGGCCCATCCCAGTGACAATGCCAAAATTCTTGTATTCTATTTATTGAAAAGGTAAAAAATCCCATTAGTGCTATTCTATTGTTCTAATAAAATTAAAAGACAATGGGGTAAAAACTGGAGAGTGCAAAATCTGGCGCAGCTCTGCACCGAAACCAATCAGCTTCCATGTTTCACCCCCGGTTCACATCTCTGCGGCCGCGCGGGCCGCATTTTGCATGGGCACAAGAGTCCATTCATTTGAATGGAGTCCCGTGCCCGTGACACGCAGGAAAGAAGTCCCTGCACTTCTTTGGAAAACGCAGCCCTCACGGGAACCTCGGTTCCCAGTATAGGTGCGTTTTCCAGTGTGGGCGGCGTGTCATTAGAACTAATGGCACCCGCCCGCGGGTCCGCAATTCTCTGTGCGGGTGCTGCAGCTGCACATATTTTTGTGCGGATCCGCAGCGGCACCACCCGCACAGATGTGAACCTAGGGTCAGTGTCAAAGCTTAGTGTTTCTAAACCCAGGACCCTGCATTCACTATATCTGGTCTCCCCGGACCCTGCATTCACTATATCTGGTCTCCCCGGACCCTGCATTCACTATATCTGGTCTCCCCGGACCCTGCATTTACTATATCTGGTCTCCCCGGACCCTGCATTCACTATATCTGGTCTCCCCGGACCCTGCATTCACTATATCTGGTCTCCCCGGACCCTGCATTCACTATATCTGGTCTCCCACAGTACACACAACATGGAAATGCAATTACTTTTGTAAATATAAACTGCTAAATAAATTTTCTCATCAACAGTATTTAGCAGTCTTGCGAGGTCTATCAGTGTCCAGCAGAGCACTAGTTAAAGCTTGTAGGAGGCGTTTTCATTCTCTCCTATGAGGCTGCATAACCCCTGACCTCTGTCTGGACAGCGCTGTGCTGATCACATGCACTCTCCCAAGAAAAATAAAACTCTCTAGCAGCAATACACAACAAAGTGAGCATGTGCAGCTTGCCCCCAAGGCCCTGTTCTATCAGCAGATGTATTGGGGACAGTAGGAGAAGGGGAAGATCAGAGATGACAGGGTCAAACATCCTTTTTACACAATGCAGAGGATTAACTCCTTAGGTTCCACAGTGAGTATAACAAGTATGCTTTACTGCATATACAGACTGATTTTACTGTTGTGGGTTTAGTAACACTTTAATTAACAAGCTGAAGTCAGAAGATGATTGGCTACCATGAAGAAGATTCTGAGTGCTCCAGTTTTAGTAAATCTCCCCCAAAGTGTTTTTAAGGCCAACCAATGAACTGTTCTTATGTCCTTTTTTGTCTCTGTAATACAACATTGAAAAGAT
Organism: Staurois parvus; assembly: GCF_062004578.1. Classification (NCBI taxonomy): domain Eukaryota; kingdom Metazoa; phylum Chordata; class Amphibia; order Anura; family Ranidae; genus Staurois; species Staurois parvus. Next base: position 7,486,927 of record NW_028317991.1, on the reverse strand, counting down.
ACTAAAGTTTCACTTTTTTGGGGGGGAAATAACAAACATGCCTATACATATATACTGTGTGCAGTGATTTTGCACAGAGCAGGGCAGATCTGCCTCTTCCAGGGTCCCCTGCCAGCGCTCCTGGCTCCTCCTCTCTGTCGGGTGCACCCTAGCAGGCATGTTCCCAAGCTGCTGCTCCATGTGTCCATTCTGTGTGATTGGCCCCACCCCCTCTCTCTCCTCATTGGCTGGATGGCTGTGTTTGACAGCAGCAGGAGCCAATGGCTCCCATTTGCTGTCTCAGGCAGAGACCCGGGACAGCTGAGGCTGTTGTGCACATCGATGGATCGCGATGGCGCTCAGGTAAGTATTGAGGGGGCACTGCTGCACACAGAAGGTTTTTTACCTTTACGCATAGAATACATGACGGTAAAAAACCTTGAGCCTTTACAACCGCTTTTTATGCATTTTTGTTATATCTATTCCATAAATGCAAATAAGTATCTTTTGTTCCTACCAAAAATCTTGTGATCTGTATTCTCTGCCTGTACTGACTGTTATCAGTGAGCACTGTTCTTAGTCCTCCTCCCAGAACTGCAGAATGCCTCCCCCTTATGTTCTAGAGAAGAGGAGAGGAGGAGGTGATCTGTAGTCCTACCCTGGGGTGACAACGCCAGCCTGAAGTGGGGCCTTACTACAGTGAGTAACAGTACAGTCATGGCCGAAATTGTTGGCACCCTTGATATTTCTCCAGGAAATCATGTATTTCTCACGAAACGTATTGCATTAACACATGTTTTGCTATACACATGTTTATTCCCTTTGTGTGTATTGGGACAAAACAAAAAAAGGGAGGAAAGAAAGCAAATTCGACATAATGTCACACAAACCTCCAAAAATGGGCTGGACAAAAGTATTGGCACCCTTTCACAACTGCGGATAAATAAGAATGTTACAAGCATGTGATGCTCCTGTAAACTCACCTGGGGCAAGTAACAGGTGTGGACAATATAGAAATCACACCTGAAAGCAGATAAAAAGGAGAGACGTTCACTTAACCTTTGCATTGTGTGTCTGTCTGTGCCACACTAAGCATGGACAACAGAAAGAGGAGACGAGAACTGTCTGAGGACCTGAGAACCAAAATTGTGGCAAAATATCAACAATCTCAAGGTTACAAGTCCATCTCCAGAGAACTAGATTTGCCTTTGTCCACAGTGCGCAACATTATCAAGAAGTTTGCAACCCATGGCACTGTAGCTAATCTCCCTGGTCGTGGACGGATGAGGAAAATTGATGAAAGATTGCAACGCAGAATAGTCCGGATGGTGGATAAGCAGCCCCAAACATGTTCCAAAGACATTCAAGCTGTCCTGCAGGCTCAGGGAGCATCAGTGTCAGCGCGAACTATCCGTCGACATTTAAATGAAATGAAACGCTATGGCAGGAGACCCAGGAGGACCCCACTGCTGACACAGAGACATAAAGAAGCAAGACTACAGTTTGCCAAAATGTACTTGAGTAAGCCAAAAGCCTTCTGGGAAAACGTCTTGTGGACAGATGAGACCAAGATAGAGCTTTTCGGTAAAGCACATCATTCTACTGTTTACCGAAAACGGAATGAGGCCTACAAAGAACAAAACACAGTACCTACGGTAAAATATGGTGGAGGTTCAATGATGTTTTGGGGTTGTTTTGCTGCCTCTGGCACTGGGTGCCTTGACTGTGTGCAAGGCATCATGAAATCTGAGGATTACCAAAGGATTTTGGGTCGCACTGTAGGGCCCAGTGTCAGAAAGCTGGGTTTGCGTCCAAGATCCTGGGTCTTCCAGCAGGACAATGACCCCAAACATACGTCAAAAAGCACTCAGAAATGGATGGCAAAGAAGCGCTGGAGAGTTCTGAAGTGGCCAGCAATGAGCCCAGATCTAAATCCCATTGAACACCTGTGGAGAGATCTTAAAATTGCTGTTGGGAAAAGGTGTCCTTCCAATAAGAGAGACCTGGAGCTGTTTGCAAAGGAAGAGTGGTCCAAAATTCCGGGTGAGAGGTGTCAGAAGCTTATTGATGGTTATAGGAAGCGACTGATTTCAGTTATGTTTTCCAAAGGGTGTGCAACCAAATATTAAGTTAAGGGTGCCAATACTTTTGTCCAGCCCATTTTTGGGGTTTTGTGTGACATTATGTCATATTTGCTTTTCTGCCTCTGTTTTATATTTGTTCCAATACATACAAAGGGAATAAACATGTGTATAGCAAAACATGTGTTAATGCAATACCTTTTTTGTGTGAAATACTTGATTTTCAGGAAAAATATCAAGGGTGCCAACAATTTCGGCCATGACTGTATGAAGACTCACAGGATTTGGACCTTTGTTAAAGAGGAACTTAAAGCAGAACCACATCCCAGGAGTCTTCATAAGCATTTTTTTCTTTCATCTGGAAAATGGGAGGAGGGGCTAAACACACCCTCCTGCCTGCATGTCTGAGCTAAGGGTGGATGAACTGCAAGATGTAAATGCTACATGAATCATCTCAAGGTGACTGCGAAAGAAATTCTATGGGGTGATTTCCCAACAAGATAAAGCATTGACGAGTATCCGTAACGACTCCCAATGAAAATTTTTGAAATATGGGAGCCGTGACATATGCTTTTCCAACGCTCCCTCCGGCTAGTCGGGTTTATGATGCTGTATGGTAAATGTATTCCCGAATCCCTGCTTCTGGTTTTGTTTTCGACTTCCTTCTTTACTCTTTCTTCCTTTCTTTTTTTTCTTTGATTACATGAGGCGATAGATATTTGCCTTTGGCTGGAAATTTTTGTTGGTGTTATATCACTGTTTTTGTATTTTATGTGCCATTGATAGTCCCTACATGTGCGCGCCTTTTGCATTGTTGGAGTTACAATGCTGATCTCTTTATTTTTTATGTACCATTGATAGCCCCTGTGTGGGTGTGTCTTTTGCTCTACTCCTTCTTGTTAAATTGTTTACAAAAGTTAATAAAAACCATTGAAATACAAAATAAAAACATAGAGCCATAGATGGATGGCTGAGTTTGCTTTGAATATTAAAAATGAATTAAATGGTGTTTTCAGTTTGTAGTTTAGTTTAGAGGGGCTCTGCTGGGGTTCAGGACAGAGTTTCCCTGTGCATGTGCATAAAACAAAGTTCTGGTGGCCCTACCCTTTCCTACTAAGAATCCTTTACTTCAATACTTACCCCACATTTTCTGAGAGTCTTTATTGTGATAAGAAATTCCTTGGAATTATCATAAGAATCCTTAACAGATCATATTACCAAAATTCCTAAGAAGGGCAAACACATTCATGGAATAAGGAGGGCAAACACATTCATGGAATAAGGAGGGCAAACACATTCACTGACTAAGGAGGGCAAACACATTCACTGACTAAGGAGGGCAAACACATTCACTGACTAAGGAGGGCAAACACCTTCATGGACTAAGGGGGGCAAACACGTTCCTGGACTAAGGAGAGCAAAGACGTTAATGGACTAAGGAGGGCAAACACGTTTGTGGACTAAGGAGGGCAAACACGTTAATGGACTAAGGAGGGCAAACACGTTAATGGGCTAAGGAGGGCAAACACGTTAATGAACTAAGGAGGGCAAACACGTTAATGGACTAAGGAGGGCAAACACGTTAATGGACTAAGGAGGGCAAACACGTTCGTGGACTAAGGAGGGTAAACACATTAATGGACTAAGGAAGGCAAACATGTTCGTGGACTTAACTCTTAAAAGTATAGGCCTTGGAGACAGAATGATGGCCTGGATCAGAACAATTTATTGGAACCAGAAGGCCCAAATCAAGGTAAATAAATCAAGGTAAATGATATGCTTTCCCCTCCATTTAACATAACAAATGGCACCAGGCAAGGCTGTCCTCTTTTCCCCCATATTTTTTTCTCACCCTTTACCCATTTTTATGTTGCTGCATATGCAAATGAGTTGCTGTTTTATTTTACTAATCCAACCATTTCTCTACCATACCTGAATTCTCGGTATGGTTCCCTGTCTAATTTCTCGGTCAACTATCAAAAATCAGAATCCCTTAATATCTCCCTTTCAGATAATACCATTCGCCACCTTAAATATAACTTTGTTTTTAATTGCCTGAATCTACCATCAGATACTTGAAATCAATATCCCACGCAATTTATTTAAGACATATAAGGTCAACTGACCCACCATGGCACTATGGAACAATGGGTTGACATACAACAAAACGTTTCTAGAATCCCATTGACATTGCTACCTTGGTGATCCCACCTTATGATCAGGACCACATTGGCCTTGTGAAGAAAACTCTTCAGGACTGGGAAAATCTCCCTCCCCTCTTTTCCCAATTATTGGAAACCCTGCCTTCCACTGGGAATTGATGCTCCTTTATTCAGAAACTTAGGTCACACGAAACTACATCGGGTATATTCCTTCCAGACACTATGATATTGGCCCTCCTTAAAACAAATGACAGTTGATCTATGTCTGTCTTTTATAGAGAAGCTAACACAACTGTCCCACTTTTTTCAGTCTCTCCCACCAATATCCTAATTCTTTAGACCACTCACATCATTTGATAGGGAATGTACCAACCAAGAACCACTTAGACATGAAGTTTCTATTATGTAAACTTGCACAACACTCTAGATTATTTCTTCCCTAGCTATCTAATGAACTGGGAAACTGACCCTAATCTTCTGAACAGAGGGGCAAGGGTTTATATTATGTCCATAACACCTCTATATGTATGAAGTGCCAATAATTGAAATGTAAAAATCTTGATCTGTTGGTACAGAACCCCACAGGCTTTAAATGCTATTTTCCTGTCCATCCCAAACACTTGCTGGAGGACTCCTGAAATATGTTACACAATTTCTGGTCCTGCCCCATTATTCAGTGTTTCTTGACTACTATTCTCTCTCGCACAGAGATTTACAGATTACCATGTCCCATTTGATTCAGCTTTTTTACTTCTACACCATAACTCTATCTCTAAATGAACATACAAGAGATCGGTCCTCCCCATCTGCTCAATGAAACCAAGAGTTGCATCTCCAGGTGTTGTAAAACAAATCAGGCTCCTCCCTAGGTGGGGTGGGTCAATGAGATAACACAATTGGAAAGCCTCCTCACCTCTGGCAGTGATACCCATGAACAATTTGGGAAAACCTGGTTCTGCTGAATGAATTTACTTTCACTCCTGAATATGAAGCACTGTTATTAGATGACTCCATTGCCAACATGTTGGACTCCTTGCTGGGAGTCAGGGGATAGGAGAGAAGACTCCCTAATACTACTATGTCCCTTGACCACCTAAATTTCCAGCCTTTTATTCTTTTATTTTTTTTCTCTTTTTGTAGAATTACAGCCTTGGGCCCCCTTCTTCCCTTTATTTCTTCTCCTTACTTCAACATATTTTCCCTTCCTTGTCCCATCAAAATAAAATGCATTCTTACAGTGGCTATCTCAAATCTCATGATCCAGACACCATCGTCAGACATCATAACCAGGTCTCTGACCACCGATACAATTAAAGAGTATGTAAACCCAACATTTCCTATTCCTGATATGTGCCTGCTGTACCATGGACTTGTATGAAAGTATCCAGTTGTCTTTGTATTGCTTCCTTTGAGTGAAATATCTGGTATTCCTGCTCGTCCCTCTGCTTTCCTATCAAAAACTGTCCAAACTAGGTATGAGAGTACAGCGCAGTCCGTTCTCTAGCTGTGCATAGAACTTAGCCTGGTCTCCTCCAATGATCAGAATTGTCCTGACACGCCCCCCTGCACAGCCATTTAATGGGAAGACCAGTGTGCTGCTGTTCCTCCTCCCCAGCTCTCTGAGCTCCTTATACAGCTGAAAGCAGAGGGTATGTGATCAGTTATAAAAAAAAAAAAGGGAAAAAAGACTTTATAATGTTTTTGTATATGTTTACACAAATGTTTTGCCTTTCATTTTAAACCAAATGGGCTGTTTTACAGGGTGAAGGCTTACATATACTTTAAGCAGTACAGCTTGGTCAGGGACCTGCCCTCCAGCCTGCTAATTTCACAGTGTTAGACAGGGGTGTCAAACTCCATTTCATCTCGGGCCATGCCAGCATTATGGTTTCCCTCAAAGGGCCAGTTGTATCTGTAAGACTAGATGTCCAGAGCACCCGACACCCCATTACATCAGATGTCAAGAATCCCACACCCTCCCTAACATCACCGTGCACCCTTTTTGGGGTCAGAACTGGAAAGCAGAAGGTGCAGGGTCTGGAGAAGGACCAGAGGAGGAGTGGAGTCAGTTACCAGAGTTTGCTGAATGCTGAGACCAGGGGAGGCAGAGATAAGGGGGTGCTGCAGCTGCACTGAGTGATGCAGGATTTGGCAGAGGAGTCCTAATCTCCTCTCTGCTCCAGACTGCCGAGACAAGGTGGGGACGGAGACAAGGGAGTACCTGCAGGAGAGGTGCAAGGGCCACATGAAATGGCCTGGAGGGCTGGATTAGGCCCACGGGCCTTGTGTTTGACACCTGTGGTGTGAGAGAAACAGCGCATTTATTAAGTCATTCTCCCCTGTAAGCATGTTCACAGTGTTAGACTGACTAAAATCAGGAAATATTTGGGTACTTATGCTAGCATTTTTTAGTAATATATTTAACCACTTCCTGTCCGCCCACTGAACACAGACAGTGGATAGGAAGCAGCGCCCATGTGGGATGACGTTCCTGTACTTCAGCATGCATTGATGGCTCATGCGCAGCTCACGGAGCCCAATGATCGGTGTGTCATCCGGACACAGCAGATCACATTACTGCTGTGTTTGGGCGATCACATGGTGTTTTACTATGTGACTGCTGTGACCAATCACAGCACTCACATAGAAAACACTGTAAACTGAAAGTAAAGATCGCTTCTCTCTGCTCTCATTGTGAGAGTAGAGAGAAGCGATCCTACAGTGTGTGAGTATACAACAGCCTGTTAGGCTGCTTTACACTCACACATTGCAGTGCCAGCCACCCTAGTGCCCCAGTTTAGTGCCACTGTGTCCCTGATCCCTACCCCATAACAGTAATAAATAATGCAGGAGGCCCTGTCACCTGTCCCAGTGTGCACAAAACACCCCTATACACCATACCAGTGTACTGATCACCTCCATACCCCAAACCAAACCCTGATCACCGTCATACCCCATACCAGCATCCTGATCACCGCCATACACCATACCAGCATCCTGATCACCGCCATACACCATACCAGCGCCCCAATCGCCACCATAAAGCATACAAGTGGTCTGATCACTGCCATACCCCATACCAGCGCCCTGATTACCACAGTATGCCATACCAGCATTCTGATCACCGCCATACACCATGCCAGGGCCCCGATCACCACCATACAGCATACAAGTGGTCTGATCACTGCCATATCCCATACCAGTGCCCTGATTACCACAGTACACCATACCAGCGCCCTGATTACCACAGTACACCATACCAGCGCCCTGATTACCACAGTATACCATACCAGCATTCTGATCACCGCCATACACCATGCCAGCTCCCCGATCACCACCATACAGCATACAAGTGGTCTGATCACTGTCATACCCCATACCAGTGCCCTGATTACCACAGTACACCATACCAGCGCCCTGATTACCACAGTACACCATACCAGCGCCCTGATTACCACAGTACACCATACCAGCGCCCTGATTACCACAATACACCATACCAGCGCCCTGATCACCTCCATACACCATACCAGAGCCCTGATCACCGTCATACCCCATACCAGTATCCCGATTACCGCCATACACCATACCAGCGCCCTGATTGCCACCATACAGCATACCAGTGGTCTGATCACTGCCATACCCCATACCAGCGTTTTGATCACCGGCATACCCTATACCAGCATCCTGATCACTGCCATACGCCAAACCAGTGTCCTGGTCACTGCCATATACCATACCAGCATCCAGCATTTTAGGATCTCAACTGATCCATTTTCAAATATATATCCCATAGTTTTGTAGACTCTATAGCAGGGATGGACTGACAACTCATTGGGCCCCCGGGCAATAGGGGATCATGGGGCCCCTGTGTCCTCGCCCACATTCAAACCACACCCAAAAAAGCCTATGAAAGGTACCAGGGGCATCTCATGGGGCCCCCTACTGACCCCGGGCCCTCGGGCAGTGCCCGAGTTCCCAAATGGTCAGTCCGCCCCTGCTCTATAGCTTTCACACAGAATAAATAACATAAACTGCTTTGGGTTATTTTTACCCCACAAATGTAGCAGAATAGATTGTGGCCTAAATTTAGGAAGAAAAATTATCAATTTGCAAATTTTATTAAAACAACTAAGCAAAAATGAGTTTTTTTCAACTTTTTTTTATAATTTTTTCATTTATAGAGCAAAAAATAGAAAACCTAGTGGTGCTCAAATACCACCAAAAGAAAGCTCTATCTGTCTCAAAAAAATTATAAACATTTCATATGGGTACAATGTTGCATAACTGAATAATTGTCACTCAAAGTGATACTACTGAAAGCTGAAAATTGGCCTGGGCTAGAAGGTGGTGAAAGTGTCCGGACTTGAAGTGGTTAATGATTATCTTAATAATTACATACAGTAGCTGGATTAAATGGTATTTTTTTATCTGGATTAGCTTTGCTACTACTTTAATGCACCAAAACTCCTTTGCTGTCTTTTGATTTATTTAGATGTCGCTGTTGCATTTTGTATCATTTTCTACCAGACTGTGGAACCCCCACATCAACTTCTTTCCCTTTTTCCACAATGTTTGTGATAGAATTTGCACAGGATTTCGGTTTGGTCTTAAGAAGATTTTCACCTACAAGTGGTCTCCTCTTCTGAAGGCCCCAACAGGCCTCTCCATTTTTCCATGAAGATTAATTTAGACTTTCTATTTCAAGACTGCGTCCTCCAGGCCTTGTGATCCACGCTGCTTTTGAAAAAAAAAATGGGTAAGACCAGAAAAGGGGCAGCTGTGTCCTGAGTCCTCGGAACAGAGGCTCTCACATCGCATGAGAATGGCTAATCTGTCCGGCAAACAGTGCTGGTGGAGACGGGTAATCCATCTACAAGTCTGTCCTGACGATGAATGTGTCAATTTACCACAGGCCCACCGCTTGTTTGGAACATTTGGCAAGTGAGGCTTTTCTCACAAGCACCTCACACATGCCTCTTTCCTTTTCAGATGTTGTTCAGAATTAAGTAGTTTTAGGAGAAATAAATTGGATGCCTCTACCATAATACAAGAAAAACAAACCGTTGTATACAGTGGACAGTGGGGAAGAAGGATGAGGTCATCGTACATGACTTCATTATCATACAGTGATATAGTAGCCAATGCTTCAGAATAATGGTATTTAAAATGAACTTGTATTGCATCTAAAAACGAAAGCCCTGACTGAGACATGCCTGGTATTGCCTTTATTAGCCTTTATTAGCTAGAAGGACCATTTTGTGTCTCAGATTAGGTTTCATATATTATATGGGCCTGCCTTACCATGACTTAATACACTATATGGCCAAAAGTATTCTGAGCCCTCCAAATTACAGGGTAGCCAACCTCCTCCCCCCCAGAAATGTAATATAATGCAGTTATGTGGTGGATGCATTGGTTTACTTTTTTATCGAATAAGAACATTTTTATCTGGTAAGAAAATATCTTGATCCTGATCAACAGATGAAATTCCCTTTCACTTCTTGTGAGCTGAAAATACACCAATAACAATCCTATCTTTCTTATGTAAACTTCTTATCCCCCACCCCCCATGTTCAAGAGATGATTAAAAAGGCAGAAGACCAATATTGGAAGAAAGAACACCATCCTAGTGCATTACCATAAGACTTTAACAAATGGATAAAAAAAGAATGTCCAGCTACTCACAAAGGTAAAGGTACCCTCGGAAAGATGTGCCCTGCTGGATGGACATGCCTCCGATGTCTTGTTGGACTATTACATGCATTTGACTATTTACCTTTGTGACCCAGCTCTCTTGCTGTTTTTATGGCTTTTCTACACTGACAATAAAGCGGATGATTTATCGGAAGTGCAGCTTGTTGGTTCCTTTTTGTTACTACTGCAGAGAGCTACCATTGTTGACCTGAAGGGACCCTATCAGGATGCCAAAAGGGCTATACAAATAAATGGCAGCTACCCCAATCTATAACTAGCCTTTTCAGTAAGGTGAACATGGAAGGGGCTTTGCACATTACAAACAGTACTGGGACAAGATCATCCAGAGCTCAGGGAAAAGATGCCTAACAGTGCCCCTCCCCCAACCCCTCACCCACTGTCCATGATGTGCAAACATAGTGGATCCTATACCCAGCAGTCTCTCGCTTGTCAAAATTACTGCCGCTGTCACTATTCCTGTCAGCCTTGTAACTAAAGGAAGGTGCCCTTATTCTTACAGTAAACCTGTGGCTGCCCTTCCCGCCCACCCCTTGTCCTGGCCCTGATTACAATCATCAGAAAATGTCCCAGCACACCTACCAACAAGCCTGCAAGAAAACAAAATTAGCCGTGTCTATCAGTTAATGTTAAAACAGAGTGTCAGGAGTGTCTAGCGCTCCTGCGCCATCTCTGCTGGTGGTCTCATTCAAGCCTCCTGGTTTGGGCTGTGATACTTTCTGCCTGTCTGTCTGTTCACCTGCAAGGTGATTGATGTGGCCAGTCTCTGGGTGAAGACCAAAACTGATTTAAGCCAGCCAATCCTGCAGTTTCTTTCTTGTGATAGTGTTTGTAACAGGTGCTCAAGCCCCCTGTTTGTCTGCTCTCCTGCTTGGATTTCTCTGTGTAATGCAGGCCATAGAAGGGTTGTTTATCAGCCAAATTTTCGTCCAAAAGAATAATCGGCTGTTATTAGCACCCTTAGTGGGCAATGTCGTCGGACAATTTTCGCGGTTCCTTCTCGTTTCTTTTATCGGTTATGCTGGAAAATCTACGAAAAATGGCCAATTTTCATAAGCATTGGTAGCAACAGAATGACCAATTTTTCGGTTTTCGGCCGACAATTCGGCCAATAAACGACCCGTCTATGGCCTGCATAAGACCTCAGATCGGATATCGACTACTCTCTGAACTCTGCCTGCCTTTTGACTATGAATTTGACCCTGACTGTCCTGATCCTTGCCTTGCATGTACCTGTCAGGCAGAACCCATCTGCCTATCTGCCAACTGCAAGTACTTGCCTCAGTGTGGTGGCCAGGCACTATAGCATTGTGTATAAGTCCTGGGGGCAACCAAGTACAGGTAGGCCTGCTTGCCTTTTGGGAAAAGGAGCTGCTTTAGGTGAAGAACACAAACTCTATCTATAGTGTCTGACCACCTGCTTTAGGGGTAAGCGTGACACAGAAGTTGCACACATTTACAAATATATATGAAAGCCGCAGTGCCTTGCCAAGGCTCCTCTGTGTACGGTGGTCCTAACTCTATAGGTTTCAGAGTCTCCAAATTGCAGCACATATAGCAGTGGATAAATTAAGGGTAGGTTTTCCATACAGGGAGTTGCCACTCTTAACTTGAAGGGATCCTATAAAAATGCAAAAACAAAGCTGACATTGCGGACGTGAAGTAGACCTTTCAGATAAGAGAATTGGCTGCCATTGTTGACTTGAAGGTATTCTATCAGACAAAGTGGGAACTTCCATTGCTGAGTTAAAGGGATCCTAACAGAAAAAGAGGCAGCTGCCATTGTTGACTTCGTTTTCAATGTGCAAGCTCTGGGGCTGTCTCTTTTATCGTTGTCATCTATTGCCTCATGAGTCATTGACCTTGTACTTGAAATCAGCCGGTAAAATCAGAACTCCTATTCCAACTCTAGAACTTGTACCTTTACATACAAGTCAGCAATTTATCCCTCAGTTCCCTTTAAAACAATCTAATACGTATTCTATTTTCAAAGTAACTAATATATATGAAGGAATTCAACCTTTATTTGCTATAATGTTTAACTTGGGCCTGAAAACCAGTATGCATGTATCTTTTTTTAAGTGGATGAATAAAGCAATCAAAATAATTATCAGCCTTTAATCATTTGGACAATGTCCAGAATCTTCCTCCCTCCAGAAATCCAAGCAATGTTTAGTCAGCAAGAAATAAATTCTAAAGGACATTTAATGCTTTTTGTAGACATTATCCAGTGTACAATGGGATTCCGAGAGCAGCAGTGATCTCTCTCTCTCTTTGAGAGGCTGATGACACATGTCTTTGTTCAGTGTGTGGCTCTCAAGAGTTACCAGCTAAGCCCCTCTCTTTGTTCCTGTCAAATAACATGCAATGTACACACAAGACAGTGTCTGTGCTGCTGAAATTTCATCTTAAGGATGGTGAGTATATAGCTGATATATGTCACTGGAGGGGCAGATCTGATCTTCCTTTGCCATGGTCATCCATGTAATGGTTATCATGGTAGATGGACCTGTAGCTTTAAATAGACAGCAAATAAAGCCTAACTCAAGCCAACACTTTTTATGCAATTATAGCAACAATTTTTAGAAAAAAAAGTTTAAATTCCAAGTTCATCTTTTTCTAAAATGTAGACTAATATCAAGACTAATCAAGGGGCTTCAGTAGGTATTAAAAAAATATATATGGTGGAATCCCCTGCTTGCCAGTTAAAGATAAACCCTAGGAGGTAACACCACAAAAAAACAGAGAAACAGTATAGAAAATATCCATCTCCATGTAGCACTACCCCCCCCTAAGGGGCCGCAGAGTAATTTTCAGGTTCCCTGTCTTTCTTGACCCCGCTCTGGAAGCCCAACCCCTGCTGACACCACCTTAAACTTCTTCAATTAAATAGGCCAATGTCCCTTTAACTGCGGTGTCTGATCTTCTGCATGCTCGATGGGGCCCTAGTTGGTACACATAAGGATTCAAATCTTTCTTGAGGCAAAGGTAGAAGTTCCTTAATAGAGGGTGGACACAAAGAAAGGGAGCTGCCCCTTTAAGTGATATTGAATTTGAATAGTACCCCTTTGACACACACAGGCTGAGGTGTAAAATTTCCCAGAAAATAAAAATGGGCAAAATACACTTTTGTAGGAATTAGTTCTTTCTTGGACCACCGTGGCAAACTGTAGCAATGAAGGACCTCCTTAGCAAATAGGGAAGACTGTAATGGGAGCAAAAATACAGCTTGACCTGCAAAGGGCAGTAAACGCTTGTGATTGGATATACTGGAAGTGTAATAACTAGTAGGCCAAACAACTTGTGCCTTAACACATGTAACTTGAGAAACAAAGGTAATCAAACTGAGTAGAAAGTAACTGGATTTGGTAACATCATGTGCAACTTAGATGGCTTGAGAATGGAACTCTCTCACCTGACCCGAATGCAGAGAGTGGAGGAGAGAGGAGGAATTGCTGACTGCTGGTACCACTGATAAGTCTGGCGGACAGCTCTGCGAGCAGGTGGGCCAGAGTTCTGCTTTCCAGAGTGATCTCTAATGGAGAAACCATGAGGAAATGGGGGCCCCCGTCTACAGAGAGACCCTAGCTCCTCTGGAAAATGTATTTTGTGAACTCCCTGTGAGACAATGAAGTTCTGCAATTAAGCCTATGAATCCCACAAAGCCTTTCAATAGAGTCTGTATAACTGGTCTGCAGGACACTTCCATCTTGTGTCCATTTAACATCCTGAAACAGTATTAAGGCAGGGTGGTACACCCACGCGAGAACGAGAAAAAAATTACAGCTTTAAGTGTACCTCTAAAGGACAAATGTCACATATATATTGTTGTCAGCATAAAAAAATATAATTTATTTTGTATGTAGCACTACCCTCCGCATGGCCACTTGATAATTCTTGTCCCCAGTGGCTTCCCTGACCTTGCAAGCCTCCCAACACCTCTGACACTCTGGGTTCATACATATTTCAACAGTATAGGATAATAATACAAGAGACACAATTCTTTAGTAACATCTCTATATTAGTCATGTTTAAAAGAGCAGACAACAAAAATAATGGGTTTAGGATATACAAATCTAGTTAACGCATAAAAATAGAACACTGGTAAAATAGGAATAAACAATTAGAAAAGTTTAACAAACTACACAGTCATGAGTAGTGAGATTTAACTATTAGAATGCAACAGCAGCAGTAAGAGGGGAAAGAAATGGCTTGTTGACTTATCAGCTCCCTCTAGGCCACCAGCGCTGCAATAGTGAATGCAGAGAATTATGTAAATATATACATTCTGACATAAATAGATATAAGTATCCTAATTTGAATAGCAATGGCCTTAAAAAATAAGAAGTCACTTTAACTAGAGATTGCAACTTGAGTCCTGTGATGTTTAAACTTCCTGATATGGTGGGGTCTGGTGTCTTCTGCTATCAATGGTGGGTCCCATAAACAGTAGTGAATACTGGTAATCCAAGGACGTTAAACCGACAGGCTGTAGTACTGCTCAAAGCAAAGATCCCCTGATATTAAGGTGTTGTTTTGTTAGGGTTTTGGGGTTGTATTTGATATGTGCAAAGAGAGATCACACAAATACTTATAAGTAAAACATTTATTACAAGTAATGACAGATTCAGATAAAGAAAATATAACAAGAATGCTTAACTAAAGATGCTGTTATCGCCACGGGTCCCTCCATTATATGGCGTGGCTGATGATCAAAATAGTAAGTCATCCCCATTGCGATATCAAAATATTGTCTGTCTGCCTTGTTGTATCCTCAGTCTTCAGTGTAATAATCCAGGTGTCCAGCAGAGAGGAGGGCTTGTGTCCAGCAGTTGTGGCCTCTGTCTACATATTTCTTTGTTTTCTCATGGTTCCTGCACAGGGGTGGACTGACAACTCATGGGGCCCCTGGGAAATAGGGGATCATGGAGCCCCTGTGTCCTTGCCTAAACTCAAAAAAGCCTATGAAAAAGGTACAAGAGGCATCTCATGGGGCCCCCTACTGACCCCGGTGCCCAAGTTTCCAAATGGTCAGTCCGCCCCTGTTCCTGCATTAACTTACCAGGGCCTTCTGGCACCCAGCTAATGCTCGGTCCACATTCTTTCATACAACTTCATTATTGTAATGCTTGCTCTTAACTCAGAATATCTATTGTTTTCTACTTCATTTGTTTTTCCTTCTTGATACTCAATGGTTACTATTTGAGAATTTATTAAAAAAAGTGAATGTGAAAGTGAAAATCTAACTGTTGCTTGCACCTATGTCAGTGTTATATTATATCTCCCAACTCCTTCAACTGACACTTTTGCTGAACAGTTTTGTCTGTTACAGGAACTGAAAAAATATTGTGTTCTCTCCCCATCAGAGTGGAAGTTCTGAGTTGTAAGTTTAACTAGCCGATTGCCTGAGCTTACTGATAAAAGCTGTCAAACAGCAAAGGTACTATGCATTCCTTGAAAGAATTGACTGTATACAACAATGTCTCCATCCCAAAACCATGCTTCCTTGATGCGTTTCATAACTCTTGCTCTTGGCTCCCTTTCCCCTATCCTTGTGAGCAAGCCAGGAGTGGTAAAATGTGTCACGGAAGCTTGGTTTTGGGTTGGAGACGTCACTGTATGCAGTCAATTTATTGATTAAAAATCTTTCAAGAGTTCATTGGCGTGTAGCTGATATTTTTTTTTTCCTATTTACAAGGTTCATATGCATTTTAAAGCCCTACTTTTTTAACTGATACCTCTCAGCCATATAATAAAATAATAGCCATAAAAAATAGTAGGTATGGCTACAGTACTCACCTTCTCTCTGGTACTGCCTCTTCCTATCAAGTACCTGGTGAAGACTGGAATGTTTTGGAGGCCTCTCTTGCAGCTCCTGCCCAACACTCCTGAAGATGAAGATGGAAAGTGTGAGGGCAAAGAGATGCATGAGTACCAGAGTAGCTGACTGGTGATGTTCACTCTGTAGGTGGGTAAAGCTGGTAGTCAAAGTCTTCGGAACAGGATGCAGGAGGAGCTTGGTACCAGAGCAGAAGCCAGAAGAAGGACCTGGAGACAGGCAGCAGCCAGCAAAGACCAGGCAGCGAGGGACCGAATCAGCAAGCAGAACAAGTCCAAGAGGCAGGCCAAGGTCAGTAACAGCCAGGCAAAGCAGTAGAGAAACAGCAGGCAAATGCAAATTCAGTAAACAGGCTGAGGTCAGAATAATCAGGTGAATAGAGTTGAGGCAGGAGCAGAAGCGAATTCCAAAGGCAAGCAGGTCATACACCGGTAAGCAGGTACAGTCAATCAGGTCTCAGGAACAAGCTGAAGACCATTCAGTAACTGCTCATAATGACAGACCAGTCTAAATAGGCCATTGGGTGCCAAGTGTGCACGCTAATTAATATGCTTGCATACCTGTTTGCATGTGCACATGCATGCACAAAAGTGAGTATGATGAACTAGAATGGCAGGTCTATTGCTTCTTTGTTCAGAAGTATGAGCATGTGAATAATGCATACGAATATGAGCATAAGCATTTAGTGGTTTTCTGGTACTAGGAATCCAGTTTACTTTACACTTCCCCTCAATTCTGCCAATAAATGTCCTCTCTGAGGACCCACCACTGCTGCAAAAAAGGGGAAGAGGACCTTGTATAACAGTAACACCCAGAAAAGGCAAGTTTAAAAGAATAGAAAAAGATACACACTGGAGAAGGTAGTCTCTAGGGTGCAGAGGGGTGCAGGTTATTGGCAGGGGGAAGTGTCCGGAGCCCGGGTTTTGGCTTTAGACTGTCCAACCAGCTGCCTTGGTGGACAGTCCAAAGTCACAGCAATGGGCACATAGATTATAAGATTATGGAGTGTCTTCCTCTAAAAAAACAGCAAAGGTTTGCTTTTCTCTACCTATTTATACAACAGCTTACGTATGCACAGACTTGGTTGAAATAAGAACAAATATCTTTGAAATTCACACTGGCCTGTCATCACAGATTAAGAGCTACGCTAAAAGCCTGACGACAGATTAATGGAACTAGTTACTTAAAAATAGATTTTTTTCTTCAGGTTTCTGAGCTTGGGCGGATAATGTTTTTTGTAGATGGATGGCACAAGCATGAGTGTAACACAACATGGGGATTGGCAATTAGACCTGTGTTGGGTAATCACTTTTGAATCAGTTTCAATTTGCTAAGACAGCTCAGCTGGCATAAACACCGTAGACATGGAAGTATTTGTGGTACCATAATGAGATGTTCAGACATTATGTGGTAGGTGCTTTACATAGTAAATCTTGTTTTTCTTCACGAGGGCTTTGTCACAGATTGTTCAATAAGCTCTTGCTCTTGGCAACACTCAAAGGATGGTTTTACTTGTGCGTGAGCAGATGTTCTGTACAGCAACCAAGAGAAGGCCAACATGACCAATGCCATTGAACTATACGAGTGTTTCCTCTTAAACATAAAAAAATGAGATTGCAATACCATTTTACAACAGAAACTGTACATAAAGCATACAATGTATATAACAGATCCTAAGTATATAGTCTATATATTAAATCCTGAGTGCTTAAGTGTATGTAGTCAAAACATTTGTACAGTATAAAGTGTATGTAAGCCCTACATTTACTTTTCTGTATGTTTGGCATCATGCCTCACTGTAAACTGTTTTTATAATAATAAACTTTTTTTGTGAATTGCTCAGTTTATTACCTGGAGATTGTGCCAGTAACAGCCAGTTGCAAGCTAAATACATTAACCCAGTACCTTCAGTTGGTTGTTGGGCTGACCTATCTAATGGACTTGATAGGCAGCCTAAAGGCCAGCTAAAGGAATGCCCACAGAAGGCTGATAACACTACTGCTAATTGAAGTGGAATGTCAATCTCTTGGCTCTCACAGCTCTCACTGGTTCCTTCTGCGACCTCCAAATCTCTACTGTAGCTTGTGGTGGATGTAGGTCAGCAGGAGAAACCAGGAAAAGCTGAAGGAAACTCAGGGCTCAACAGTCCAAAAAGTGTTGGGTTCCCTTCTGCAGAAGATTTCTCAGGACTAGAGTGGAGTTTGGTGGTGCAGGCAGCAAGAAAGCTAAAGATTTCCAGATTTATATTACAGGTATGGCTTGTTTTACGATATTTACTACACTGAAATGGTTGCTCTAAAGGAATTTTGGAGGTAAATTTAACTTTTTTTTTTGTACATATTCACATTTTTATCATCTTAATTTAGATACAAACGTCTTCATAGTTTCAACCTCTTGTGACTATCTCCAAGTGTCACAATGCATGTTACAATCTGACCTTAAAATCTCTGTACAATTAACTAGATCTACCAAAACTGAGAGGACCTACCTAATCTATCCAATCAATCTGTATCCAGACAGGCCTTTGCATTATATAAATAAAATATCCATGTATTGATATTATGTATTTCTTTTACATTTTCAGAAACAATTCAGTACTGACGTGATACTTTTTTTATTTGCACTAACATATCATTTTGAGGACAAGCTTTCGGGAGAAAGTCCCCTTCTTTATGGTTCAGGCTGTACTGCAGTACTGAAGAAGAGACATACCCCGAAAGCTTGTCCTCAAAATTATATGTTAGTGCAAATAAAAAAAGTATCACATCAGTACTCAATTGTTTCTTTTGCAAGGGCACTAATACGGCTACAATCACCTCATATTAAATTTTCACAATTTTCCACACTTCAATACATAGTTGGAAAGATTCTTCAGAGAAATCCATCAATAATTGTGCCAGTCGGGGAAGAAAAATGGAATACATATTAATTCTCAACACATTTCATGGATCATGGTTCATTTCATCAGGATTTGATGTTACTGACAAGGTGCCTGTAAAACTATCAAAGTAAAAATTCAAACAAACTGTGCTTATCAATATTGAGCCATTCCTAAGGAAAAAAGATCAAAATGCCTATGGGGAGGATGCATATGATATTGACGTTATTGTGGATTCTGTTTCTACTGTTTCTGGTTCAACCTTTTCTGTTTGTAAAAATTTTGTAGCTCATGGTGGCAGACAACAAGGATTTAAACCAGAGGTCTCCAAACTTTCCAAAGGGCCAGTTTACAGTCCTTCAGACTTTGTGGGGGTCGGACTGTGGCCAGTGGGAGTAGAAAATACCCTGGCATTAATTGCAGCAAACAACGCCCCATCATTGGTATTAGTGGTAGGAATAGTTCCCCATTGTCAGTATCAGGGGAAGGAATAGTGTCCCATCATTGATATCAGTGGGAGGAATAGTGCTTCATCATCATTGGTGTCAGTGTGAGGAATAGTGTCCAATCATTGGTGTCAGTGGGAGGAATAGTGCCCCATCATTGATATCAGTGGGAGGAATAGTGCTTCATCATCATTGGTGTCAGTGTTAGGAATAGTGCCCAATCATTGGTGTCAGTGGGAGGAATAGTGTCCAATCATTGGTGTCAATGGTAGGAAAATATCCCTTCATTGGTGTCAGTGGGAAGTATAGTGGCCCATTGATAGGGTCAGTGGTAAGAATAGTGCCCAACTACTGATATTAGTGACAGGAATTATGCCCCAATGTTGGTGTCAATGGGAGGAAGTGTGCCCCAAGAGCCGGATAAAGGCTAGCAAAAGGCCACATCTGTCCCCCGAGCCACAGTTTGGAGACCACTGATTTAAACGCCCCAATGTTGAAGGTGCTCAGAACATTCCTTCACAGACACAAAATTTGCCAATTAGGAATGTTACTAATATGTTGCCAAGCATTCTCTTGACAACCCTATCTTCTCCTTCCCATTCCTCTTCTTTAGCACAGGTGGACAATTTATTTTATATATTGTTTTTATATAAATATAATTTTTATATTTTTATATTTAGGCATTTCATCAGTAATTCTATTTCTCATTTACATCAGAAAGACCTGTAGACTGCCCCACAGCCTGTCACGTTCTCCTGTCTCCCTTTCTCTTAGTGCCATGAGTGAGGGGAGAGATGCTTCCGATCTACCATCTTGCAGTAGGTCCCTTCTTGTGCCCTGCAGTCCTATCTTTCCATTCAGATTACTGTGAGCTGTCATATGTCACCCCTCTGACACTCAAAACAGTCTACAGGTCTTTCAGATGTAAGTGAGAAATGGTGCCCTGGCCTGTGTCCTTAGTATTTTGGTGTTTCATGACTTCCTAAAAAGTCTCATGAGCAATCTGTTTTGACTTCTTTACAAATAGGTTTTCAACTTTGCATTACCATTGTTAGTATAGCCAATGGAGATTGTTCAATTGAAGTGTAACATGTGTGATGAGCTGGAGCCAACCAGGGCAATCAGAATGCTTTCACAATAACTGCCATGAAAAAGTCCATCTTCTTTCAATTCTTTTTTCTTTTTTTACCGATAAACAAGTTTGCTCTACTCAAAAGTCACGCTCCTACAACCTCCCAAAGTTGAGGTACTGGGCTTAAAATGGAGCTGTCCAGGCTCCGAACATAACGTGAAAGGAAAAAAACACACTCTACTGACACCACTGGACGTTCCACAGGAGGACATTGTTCTTTTTGCCTTTGTGGAATAAAATGGTTAAACTGCATGATGTCATCTTCTTTCAATCACCTTTGTTTTTGCCGATAAACAAGTTTCCTCTACTCAAAAGTCGCGCTCCTACAAACTCCCAAAGTTCAGGTACTGGGCTGAAAATGGAGCTGTCCAGGCTCCGAACATAGCGTGAAAGGCAAAAAAAACACACTCTGCTGACACACTGGACGTTCCACAGGAGGACATTGTTCTTTTTGCCTTTGTGGAATAAAATGGTTAAACTGCATGATGTCATCGGAGTGTGGCTGGGTATTCCTTTCACCTTTGTTGTTTGCTGTCAGTCATAGCCTATATGTCAGTGACTTCTCCTGCTTTCCCATGACAGTCAAGTATCACTTCTCACTGCAAAAATCATATCCAATGAGAGTTGTTATAGATAGAGATGAAGGCTTGGCTGCTGACTTTTGACAAAAGGTCAACATCTGCATATCAGCAACAGTTCCATTTAGTCT
Organism: Staurois parvus; assembly: GCF_062004578.1. Lineage (NCBI taxonomy): Eukaryota > Metazoa > Chordata > Amphibia > Anura > Ranidae > Staurois > Staurois parvus. Next base: position 7,465,986 of record NW_028317991.1, on the reverse strand, counting down.
ACACATGTGGACAATGTAATGAGGCGCAGTAAAGCACAATCATTGCTAACTAAACAGGACGGCAGTGGAGTAATACGGTAACATGGCCTCCTCCATATAGAGTTATCATTAAAAATGAGACATGTGCAGACTGAAAATTTATTTTTGTCCGAATTCAACATTTTTCCGATGGATTCAAATTGAATTCAAATTTTAAAATATCAAACCAATCCAAATTTATTGGGAAGAATGACTGGTTCTCTTCTTATCGAAATTGGAATGTCAAAATTCTAATTTTGGAAGATGGCTATGTCTATTCATTTGTTTTCTATGCTATTCTTTTATTTTAATCCTATTCTATTCTGTTCTATTCTATTTGAATTTCAAAAGACGGCTATATTCTTTAACCATTAGCCGCCCGTCCTATAGCCGTTTGCAGAAATGCTTCAGCTTTCCGGGTGCACGCCATTTGTTGTGCTCCCGCACATGCGCAGTTCGCGCGGCTGAAGAGCCGCGCAGCGGCTGTCACCGGCCGTGTACCCCGGACACGGCCGATGACAGATCTGAGTACCAGCCCCCGTTGCCGGTACCATGTGACCTGCTGTGACCAATCACAGCAGGTCACATGACAGTTGTATACAATGGATGGCTTCATTCATGCCATCCATTGTATACTAGTGCCTAGCTGTGAATGGTCACAGCAGGTCACATGCACATGTCATGTGATTAGCTGTGGCCAAATCACAGCTAAGCACGAAAAAAAAAAAAAACCTGAATGAATCGATTTCATTCAGGTAAATGCTTGCTTATAGCAAAGTAATTCTTTGCTATAAGCAAATTGTGTAAAAAAAAAAAAAAATACTGATTACTTCCCCAAAGTAGTACAATGTTACTATGGTAACATTGTACTACTTTGGTCATAGTAAAATATGAAAAAAAATCTTAAAATAAATAAAAAAAATGTAATAAAAAATTAAAAATAATAAAAATAATAAAAAAAAAAATATATATATTTTTTTTTTTTTTTCATACTGTCACCAGTCAGTGTCCCTGTTCACCGCCATGCCAAAAAATTATGACAAAAAAAATACAACTTCAAAAAACTCGCCATTCCTCTTATGAAGTACGTCCGACTGTCTACTCTGCAAAAAGGGGTCATTTGGGGATATCTGTACTGTTCTGACATTCTTGGACCTCAAGAAATTAGATTGGCTGTCAGTACTTCAGGATTGATCAATATTCAGATCTATACCATAGTTTGTGAACTCTATAACTTTCCTACAAAATAAATAATACATCCTAATTTGGGTTATTTTCACCAAAGACATGTAGCAGAATACATCTCGGCCTAAATTTATGAAGAACAATTATTTATTTTTAAACCTTTATAACAGAAACAAAGAAAAACGTGTTTTATTTCAAAATTTTTGGTCTTTTTTTGTTAATTTAGCAAAAAAAAAAAACCCCAGCGGTGATTAAATACCACCAAAAGAAAGCGCTAGTTGTGTGAAGAAAATGATAAAATTTTAGTTTGGGTACAATGTTGTCTGACTGCGCAATTGTCATTCAAAGTGTGAGAGCGCTGAAACCTGAAAACTGGCCTGGGCAGGAAGGTGTAAAATTGCCCGGTATTGAAATGGTTAAATTTTATTTTATTCTATTCAAAATTTGAATTTTGAAATCCAAATTTCAGAAAATGGCTATATTCTTTCTATTTTATTCTATTCTATTCTAATCTATTCTATTTTTTTCTATTCCATTCTTTTCTATTCTATTCTTTCATTTAGTTTTGTTTATTCGTTTTCAACCGCATTCAAATGTTTCCAATGCATTCCAAGCATTCAAATCTAATTTGAATTTTAAAGTATCAAACCAATCCAAATTCATTGTGAAGAATGGCTGGTTCTCTTCTCATCGAAATTGGATGTCAAAATTCTAATTTTGGAAGATGGCTATGTCTATTCAATTCTTTTCTATGCTATTCTTTTGTTCTATCCTATTCGATTCTTTTTTATTCTATTTGAATTTCAAAAGACGGCTATATTCTTTAAATTTTATTTTATTCTATTCAAAATTAGAATTTTGAAATCCAAATTTCAGAAGATAGCTTATTCTTTCTATTTTATTCTATTCTAATCTATTCTATTTTTTTTATTCCATTCTTTTCTATTCTATTCTTTTTTATTTTACTCTATTTGTTTGTTTAGTTTTGTTTTGTTTATTTGTTTTCAACCACATTCAAATGTTTCCAATGCATTCCAAGCAATCGAATCGAATTCGAATTTTAAAATATCAAACCAATCCAAATTAATTGTGAAGAATGGCCTGCTCTCTTCTTATCGAAACTGGAATGTCAAAATTCAAACTTTTCTATTCCATTCTTTTATTTTTTATTCTACTCTATTCTTTCGTTTAGTTTTATTTTGTTTATTAGTTTTCAACCACATTCAAATGTTTCCAATGCATTCCAAGTATTCAAATCAAATTAGAAAATATCAAATCAATCCAAATTCATTGTGAAGAATAGCTGGTTCTCTTCTATTCAAAATTAAAATTTTGGAAGACGGCTATATCCATTCTATTCTTTGCTATTCTATTCTTTTATTTTCTATGTTATTAAAATTTCAAAACACGACTATATTCAATTCTGATCTATTTTATTCAAAATTTGAATTTTCAAAATTTAAATTTCAGAAGATGGCTATATTCTTTCTATTGCATTCTATTCTATTCTAATCTATCCTATATTCTATTCTGATCTATTTTATTCAAAATTTGAATTTCAAAATTAAAATTTCAGAAGACGGCTATATTCTTTTTGTTTCATTCTGTTCTATTCTATTCTAATCTATCCTATTTTTTTCTATTCCATTCTTTTCTATTCTACTTTATATCCATTCTATTATTTTCTATTCTATTCTTTTATTTTCTATTTTATTCAAATTTCAAAAGATGGCTATATTCTATTCTATTTTTTTCTATTCCATTCTTTTCTCTTCTACTCTATTTTTGATTTTTTATTCTACTCTATTCTGTCTTATTCTCTTCTTTTCGAAATTTAAATTTTGGAAGATGGCTATTATCTAAGGCACACAGTCTTGAAGGAAATTAGCAATCATTAGCAATATGTTTATATTTGAAATTTGTTTTCGATCTTCATTTTTGAATTTGTTGCTAATTCGATTCGAATTTAGATCATTTGTTATTTCGAAAACAATTTAGTTTCGTCATTTCGAATTCGTTTAAAATGTGCTACTATTGTAATTCAGAAATTTCAAAAAAAGTGTCCAAATTTTGATTCGAAAGAAAACGAACTGCACAAAATGAATTATAAACAGACATAAGATTTCTTAGACCTTTGACACATACTGAAAACATTATTTATACTGACCTAAATACATTCACATACTGTATATCCTAAAAAAAAAAAAAGATTAGCACAGCCATAGCTTTCCTTTCGAAGTACAGTGTTTTGGTTGTTTTTTATAGTCATGGCACCATCAGCCAGGGAATAGTCTGCAGGAAGTTACAGTAGGCCAAGAGGAAAAACAAATTCTTTATTAACCTATTTGTAGAACAAATAAAACAATTACCTTTTAAAAAAAAAAAAATAACGCTCTTTGGGTTACGCCAATACCACTGATGGAACAATGTTTTATATTTAAATTCTCTTCATACCCAGTTTTATTTTAAAAGAGCCTTGTGTATTGAGTTTTTGGCCATGTGTTCCTGCGGTCTATTTATTTCCTTTCTGGCTGCAGACATCAATACTGCCGGGTACCCCAGAGACAACTAACCACGGTGTCTTTTGAAGTCTCCCCTTCCCCATTTGCTCACTTTATGGTCTCTCCCTGGCACAAACTTTCAAAACTCTTTTACAAACTCAGAGACAGAACAATTGGCCACTTGCCGCCTGGCTGCATATTATCGAACTCTGGCAGGATTATAATTGGGCTGGAACCCTCCGAGACATGGAGGAAGGGCCAACGAGTGAGTTCATGGGATGACTGAGCTGAGCATTTTAATTTATGTGTGTGTAAGTTTTCATGTAAAAATAAATAGCATGAATATAACATTTTCTGCTGATGTTAGTAACAAATAAGAGAGAACAGTAGTAGATTATTGGAAGTTGACCCAGCAGCATAGACCGTGCCTTGTTATGGAGTCCAGCTAGGGCACTTCAGTACAATGTTCAGCCTTCTTCACGACTCTTGGCCCTACGTAAAGCTGAGTGAGATAAATATACTGACACTCAACAAAATAAATACAACGTGGATGTGATGGTTGATAACTAACTTCTTCACTCAATCTCTTAATGGCTTTCTTCCAAAAGTTTTGAATTAATAAAAGAAAAAATATATTGGTAGATGCATATCTTCTAGTTTTATTTACTGGAAGACATACCTATTTTAATAGTCAAAGGGTATGTTTATTGGAGTATCATTGTTACCAGGCCCCATACATCCAGCCAGGGTAAGATGGTGCCTCTAAAGCTCATTTGTTATTCTGGAGCACGCTGACATTTAAAGTGGTATTAAGCCTAAAAACAAACATTTAATTTATACAGTGCCTTGAAAAAGTATTCATACCCCTTGAAATTTTACATAAATGTATTTTATTGGGATTTTATGTGATAGACCAACACAAAGTGGCACAAAATTGTGAAGTGGAAGGAAAATGATAAATGGTTTTCAAATGTTTTTACAAATAAATGACTGAAAAGTGTGGCGTGCATTTGTGTTCAGCCACCTTTACTCTGATACCCCTAACTAAAATCTAGTGGAACGAATTGCCTTCAGAAGTCACCTAATTAGTAAATAGAGTCCACCTGTGTGTAATTTAATCTCAATATAAATACAGCTGTTCTGTGAAGCCCTCAGAGATTTGTTAGAGAACATTAGTGAACAAACAGCATCATGAAGGCCAAGGAACACACCTTACAGGTCAGGGATAAAGTTGTAGAGAAGTCAGGTTCAGGGTCAGGTTTTTAAAAAATATCCCTTTTAACATCTCACAGAGCACTGTTCATCACCGGAAAATGGAAAAAGCATGACACAATTGCAAACCTACCAAGACATGGCCGTCCATCTAAACTGACAGGCTGGGCAAGTAGAGCATTAATCAGAGAAGCAGCCAAGAGGTCCATGGTAACTCTGGAGCAGCTGCAGAGATCCACAGCTCAGGTGGGAGAATCTGTCCACAGGACAACTATTAGTTGTGCACTCCACAAATCTGGCCTTTATGGAAGAGTGGCAAGAAGAAAGCAATTGTTGAAAGAAAGAGGTCCTGTTTACAGTTTGTGAGAAGCAATGTGGGGGACACAGAAAACATGTGGAAGAAGGTGCTCTGGTCAGATGAGACCAAAATGGAACTTTCTGGCCTAAAAGCAAAACGCCCTGTGTGGCGGAAAACTAACACTGCACATCACCCTGAACACACCATCCCCATCGTGAAACATGGTGGTGGCAGCATCATGTTGTGGGGATGCGTTTCTTCAGCAGGGACAGGGAAGCTGGTCAGAGTTGATGGGAAGATGGATGGAGCCAAATACAGGGCAATCTTAGAAGAAAATCTGTTAGAGTCTGCAAAACACTTGAGACTGGGGCAGAGGTTCACCTTCTAGCAGGACAACGATGACCCTAAACATACAGCCAGAGCTACAATGGAATGGTATAGATCAAAGCATATTCATGTGTTAGAATGGCCAAGTCCAGACCTAAATCCAATTGAGAATCTGTGGCAAGACTTGAAAATTGCTGTTCACACACGTTCTCCATCTAATCTGACAGAGCTTGAGCTATTTTCCAAAGAAGAATGGGCAAAAATTTCACTCTCTGGGTGTGCAAAGCTGGTAGAGACATCCCCAAAAAGGCTTGCAGCTATAATTGCAGTGAAAGGTGGTTCTACAAAGTTGACCCAGGGGGGCCCAACACAAATGCACGCCACACTTTTCACATATTTATTTGTAAAAAATTTTGAAAACCATTTCTCATTTTCCTTCCACTTCACAATTATGTGCCATTTTGTGTTGGTCTATCACATAAAATCCCAATAAAATACATTTACTTGGTTGGAACATGACAAAATGTGGAAAATGTCAAGGGGTATGAATACTTTCTTCAACGCACTGTAAAATCTTACCAATTTATAGATGTTTTAGTTGCCTTTTTTATACCTTTCTCCTTTATTTTCATTTGGTGATCCTCCCAGTAAGTGTTCTTTTCCGATTTCCTTTAACAGACCAAGCTGTCCAGCAAAAGTGGCAGTTACAATGTTGAGACAAACCATTTACCACCTACAGGGGCGCTTACAGTGATCCGCTTTTACTCATTACTGTAAAACCTTTAACCCAAAAGGAAAAAAAGATTGTTGTAACTGCTTAGTGTTAGCTCGACTTTGGCTTCAATTTGTTAGTCAAGTCCATCTACATCTGCTAGTGCATCTTACAATACTCAATCCCCAGATAGACAATGCTGCTGTCCAAGAGTGTCTCCTTTGCTCCTCCAGCGAGGTAAAGCCACCCTAAGACAGGAAGTGTGTTACTGGCCAGATCACCAGGTGAAAGTAAAAGAAAAAAAAATCTTAAGAAAAGAAATAAAAAAAGCAAATGCTGCCATCACATTTAAGGATTGATAAGCTGCAATATATTACATTTTTGTGTTTGGGTTTACTACTGCTTTACTTCTCCGGTACTGGAAGGTAGCAGTCAACAATCTCAACTCAGTGTTTCAAACTACCTTAACACTTTACCCTACACTATGCCTCTTGTGAATTTTACACAGTGTCACTCAAGACACGTTCCTACTAGAATCCATCTCTAAGGCCCTGTTTCAGGCACGTAAGGCCATTCTTACATGTTGGAGATCAGAAGTTCCCCCATCTACCGAGGATTGGAGACAGAATATGGGAACCATATGATCCCTTAAATTACCTACATCATGGGTGCCCAGGCAAATTTTAGAAACTTTGGGAGACATGGCTGGCCATTCCAGATCTTGCCCCTCTTGATTTGGTAAAGCACAGACGGTTGTAGCTACCTTCCCTTAATGTAATATGCCTATTGCCTTTAATACTTACTTGGTTTTATCTTGATTGTATCACAGGATGGTTATTGCACTAAAATCTCTTATGGAGTTAACACTAAATTGGGAATTCTACTACCTTCCATATGGCATTTTGTATATGACTTTGCTGCATAGTACCACTATTCTTCTTTTGTACACGAGATGTCAGGTAACACTGGAAAAAATTTTTTGCTTTCTTCTTGTTTCTCTTTTGGGTGTACTGTATGTACCCATTTTAAAGCTTCTATAAGGATCCCACAGGTATGGTATATACATAGCTACAAGCTGGAATTCTTCTTACCTGGAATTGTTCTTTAGCCCTACTTTACTGATCTCATTGCATTATCCTTTTTAAATGTTTGCTATGTATAACTTGTACAAATTGAAATTACTCTTTATATTCTCTCTATGTTACATTTGTGCATGTTATTTACAGATTGGACCAATACTGAATTGTGGTCTTGCAAATAAGGTGATGTGCCAACATTCATAAATATGGTAACACAACTCAAAAATGCCCGTGGGACTTTTGTATTGGCACATTTATACAATAATTACGATAAAGTTAATATAATTTGAAATTTAATTTATACAAAAATAGTAAAAATGAGATACAAAAAAAAAACCAGACTGTTTAAGCTCCGGTTCACAGCCTTTCTCCCTCATGTCCACAATCATATGGGCTCAGGAGTTCCCCCCGGGAGTGGAGGACACAAGATTTCGGGTATTTCTATCCACAAATAAATTCCGCATCTGGAACTTTCTGACAGGCAACAGATGGCACTCCATTACTGAGAGCCCAAAGATGCTTTCTCCCTCTTTAGATTCATGAAGGGCTATGCAAATACGCTACTTTCTTTCTACCATTAAACTGAACAAGGTACATTCTGGTAAGATCTTGCAATCTGAGCAACGCTGCACCTCCTCTTTATGCCATACACTTTCGATATCCCATGCTTTGACTTCCACACCTTCAGAAGATTACGTTCCCCCTTTTCTTCAGAAATGGGAAAGGATATAGATAAAACCGACTTCAGCTCAGAAAGCTCGGGTTCTCTGTTTTGCACATTGGTCTTCCCTATGCAGCAGATATCAGGAATCGAGCTACAAATTGTTGACCAGATGGTATAGGACCCCAGCAATCCTCTATAAAATCTTCCCAGAGGTCTCACTGTAGTGTTGGCGTTGCCTGAAACACTGTTGATCATCATATGGAGGTACAAGAAGTCCCTCCTGATCCACTCACTCAATGCAGCCAGAGTGTGCATACCAGTGAAATAGAAAGTTTTTGCTCTAGAGGCCCAAACTTGCATGGTTGGGATCTGGGTTATTGTTTCGAAGAGATGGCAAGGCAGTTGTACAATGTCTTTTATCTGGTAATAGTCCTCTGGTCCTACTGACTTTTTACCTGTCTACATGCTGCTTTGTGTGCTTTGCAGTGGAGCACTGTTTTTTGTACGATATGGGTATAACTGATGTCCATACTTTGTGCATATAACATATGTTGATAACCCACCATGTTGGTTGGATTTTTTGCTTTGATGTTGTAACATGTATTGTGCTGAAGAGTGAAATAAAAATGTTAATAATAAAAAAATAAAAAGATAAAGAATATTTGGCTGATTTGATCACAACAGGTTTTCAAAATGTGGTTTGTACATCAAAAACCATAAAGCATCATATGATGGCTAAATGATGTCATCATCTTAAAGCCCCGAACTCTATACAATACTAACATATACAATTGCAAAACAATTCATATTGTAATTGAATGTTGTTAAAAATTACCTTTACTTTTCAATCTGCTGCTCTGTAATTTTCTGTAAAATGCAATATGGCAACTCTGGAGATGGTGTAGAGAAAGCCCCCAGAAATGTCATCTGTGATTGGCTTACTGATTGGCCCCAAAGTCTGCACCAAGATACAAGTCAGATTTTGACATGGAGGAGGAGGGTGGGAGATGGCTGTCATTTAATACTGTGTATACATCTACATGTGTGACTCCATAGTCACAAGGGCTGCACAGATAAGAAATAGGAGGAAATTAACAGCTTAGAAGGAAACTGAAACTGGAAAATGCTTAGTAGATGTGGCGATGGCTGATCTACACAATCTCAGTAAATATTCAAAAAACGTGTGCAGCACTACACCTGACATGTGTTTCTTAATGTGTTTTAAAATTATATATAGATAAAATCAGGATAATCAATGTATTATTCTGATTTTATGTATATACATATATATAACGATACACATTAAGAAACACATATTAGGTATAGCGCTGCACACTTGTTTTTGAATATTTATTGTTTACTAACTGCATTTTTAGTATAAATACACAATCTCAGGCTGCAGAGGGGACACAAACAAGGAGGGAGGGACAGTAAACAGCAGGATCAACCAGGTGCAATCTACAGAAAACAAATGCTCTACTGACAAAGTAAGTATGAATCAATGTAATATAGCATGTATTGACAGTTTATAATGATTTGGGTTTAATGACACCTTTGTTTCATTCTGATAAATAATATATTGATTGTAAGCTCGAAAGAGCAGGGCCCTCAATTCCCTCATGTTTTGCATTGTATTGTTATTGTTCTGTCACATGTTCTGTCCCCCTTTGTAATGTACAGCGCTGAGCAAACTATTGGCGCTTTATAAATACTGTATAATAATAATAATAATAATATATTGGTTGCTGGATTGGGAAACCTTGTCAGGTGAACCTAATATATAGAGGAATGCAACCTCTGGTCCACAGCACTGCCAGCACCAGGCTGTCTCTCCTAATCAGCATGAATCACTGAAACGGATACCTTCTACTGATCCTGTGGCATTACTGCAGTTTCTTGAGCGTCAAATGTCATGATTCAGCTATGAGTGAGCAGCTATGGGTAGAGGTCTAAATATACTGTAGCTAGGAATAAAGAACAATGTGATCTATTGGTTGACAATAAAAAGAAATCTAGCACCCATGATGTTCCTGTTTTTTCAACATCATTTAGTGCGGAGCTTGTCAAAATTAGACACATAGTAGATTGATATCTGCCTTTATTATTCAATGACTCCTTGTATGCCAAGGTTCTTGCCAGGAGCATTAGAACAGTGTCTCAAAGGCACCTACTTTGGGAGGTTATTTGTGCCCTAGTCTGTTTTCCAGTAAGCCCGTTCCAATTTCTCATTGGCTTCAATTTATGGGCACATTTAAGTGTGGAAGTGACTGCCCGTGCTGTCCCCATGTTAAAACTGATGACATTGTGCGCTCAGTTAGTAAGGGGAGAGGTTTTAGAATCCTTTCCTTTATTAACTGTAATATAAGGAATCTTGTTTATGACATTATCTGTACACTCTGTTCTATCCAGTATGTGGGTCGCACAACCCGTAGATTGGAGGGATCGATTACATGACCATCTTTATGATATTAGTAAAGAACATTCTACTAATGTAGCAAACCAGTTTAATGAATGCCATAATGGTGATGTTTCTGCACTACAGATACAAGGTATGGAAAGGGCTATAGTTCCCACAAGAAGGGGAGATAGCTTTAGGATATTGTGTAAAAAATAAATTTTTTGGATTTTGTTTTCTGGGCACTAGGAAACCCATGGAGTTAAATCATGACTGGGGTATGTCACACTACTATGAATAAGAGAAAGTATAGCTTCTTTGATCTTGGTGTTTGTATTTATATTTATCTTTGATAATATATATATATTATTATTATACAGGATTTATATAGTGCCAACAGTTTGCTCAGCGCTTTACATTATGGTGGGAGACAGTACAGTAACAATACAGTTCAATACAAGAGGTATTTGAGGGCCCTGCTCCTTGGAGCTTACAATCTAGGAGGGAGGGGATAATGTTACAAAAGGTAATGACTGTGGGGGATGGAGTGGTTGGAAGAGTAGAGGATTCCAGTATAAGCTGAGGGCAGGATAGGCTTCCCTGAAGAGATAGGTTTTCAGAGTGTGCCTAAATGTAAGCAGAGTAGGCGATAGTCTGATAGATTGGGGTAGGATGTTCCAGAGGATGGCGGAAGCCCTGGAGAAGTCCTGGATATGAGCATGGGAGAAGGAGACAAGGGAGCTAGAGAGTAGGAGGTCTTGCGAGGAGCGGAGAGTACGGTTTGGGTGATATTTAGAGACAAGATCGGTGATGTAATTAGGGGCAGAGTTATAAATGGCTTTATACGTCAGTGTTAGTGTTTTGAATTTTATCTGTTGGGCAATGGGAAGCCAGTGGAGGGATTGGCAGAGAGGGGTGGCAGATACAGAATGGTTAGTAAGGTGGATGAGTCTCCCAGCAGCATTTATGATAGACTGAAGTGGGGATAGCCTGGGATGAGGTAGGCCAATGAGGAGGGAGTTACAGTAGTCGAGGCGTGATAAAATAAGGGAGTGAATAAGTTGCTTAGAGGTTTCCGAGGTTAGGCTTTACATATATGGTACTGTGTTTTTGATGTTTTTAGATTCTAAATGTTTATTGTTTAATATGTCATTCATGAACGCAGTAGTAGCTGCTGGTGGACTAGCAGCTGCACTTCATTTGTCAACTCAGGTTTTTTCAATGAGTGCCTTCAATTAGTGATTTATTTTGTTTTCTAAGTGTGTATATATATATATATATATATATATATATCTGTGTTTGACAATATATTTTGAGCTATGACTAAGCGCTAATGGAGTGTGAAACGCGTTAGCCCGAGTCCTGTATCCCTGTCATGTTTTGTGGAATATGCTGTAGGAAGGAATAAAGGTGATTTTACTGGATGCACTGCCATCAGAAGTGTTTTGTCTACTGAAGTCTGGAGCGGATAGGGCTAGCACCCTGTACTTGGTGTGTGAATGGTAGTGGAAGAAGGGGCTGACCTAGAGCGGTGTTCCTTGACTTTCTGAGTAACTATGGACCATATTTTCATAAACATTATGCAATTAACAGCATGTTAGCCGTGATTTTAACTATATAGTGTGAAGGGGAGGTCAAGTGTTTCATCTGCATACCTTCACGGGAGGGGAGGGGGGTTGTTTAGCTCTTGTGTATTCCTCAATGGCCAATGCATCTTAATCTCATATTAGCATAGACTAGGTGTAAAGTTCTCACTGAGACAAATGTGTGAATTTCCAATTTTGAAATTCTGAAAAGTTTGACTCAACTACCATCCCGAGCTGTGCACAATCATAAGCTTTCTGCTACCACCTGGTTGTACAGAGACAAGTTGTTAGACTCTAAATGCCCCAGATTCATTGTATTATATGTGAGCGTTATCAATATTTGGGTCATTTTACATTGGTACTGTTTTTGCTATCCATAAATAATCACTGTTTAATATCTATGTATAGCAGTACAACAGCTAAAACCATCACTCTTACTTTCAGATTCATAATTTATAACCCAGCACAGTTATGGGATTTTGTCTGATCACCCAAATCCTACTTGTGCTAACTGGCTAGGATGTAATGGACAGTCTATTCTACAGGTGTCAAGCTGGCGGCCCTCTAGCTGTTGCCAAACTACAAGTCTCATGAGGTATTGCAAAACTGACAGTTACAAGCATGACTCCCAAAGGCAGAGGCATGATGGAACTTGCAGTTTTGCAACAGCTTGAAGGCCGCCAGTTTGACACCCTTGGTCTATTCCATCCCATGGGATAGGCTAATGGATGGCAACTGACTTTAATCCCTATGGTATAAAAATGGAAATCTGCAGTCAATACTGAGGAGTCCCATCCATGTTGATCTGTGATTTCCATCCACCCCGAAAGCAGGAGAAGTATTTGTTCTGGAATTTTTCTGGAAGTAACACTGTCATCTAAAAAAGCTCCACATTCTATCATTAAAAAGCAGTCACTGGTTTCCAGAGAATGTTCACAGGTACAGTCTAAGAAGTGTATGTAAAGGCAAATCATTTTTGTCTTGTTTTGGATAGTGTTGGAATACAGCGTTCATGTGTTTTGTGCAACAACTACATCAGTATTCAGTAAAGATTCAATCAGTAGATGGCAGTGTTTCTAAGTTTGTAGCTGCAACCCTATGTATACCCTATGTCTTTTCTCTGAATAAAGTTTCCTGTTACCTTGTTGCAGTGAAGCAGAAAAAGCACATGTGGACTGTGCACTGTCTGTTCTGTAGGGCTATATACAGAATTTCTAACAGGTTATGGACCCAGACATAGCTGGCTACAGCAAATAAGTGCAAGATACAGCAACAGACAGAAAACTGCAACAGAATAAAAGACAAAGTCCAGTAACACCGCTGCAACAAAGCTTCCATTTGCAAATCTGACAAACTAGAACTGCCAGTCTTGGAAATTCAAGGTGAAAAAGCTGCTAATAAGAGAAGGTACATGGAAATGTATAAATGAAGTCAGGGCAGAACACCCTTTAGATGAGTGGACAGAGAAAGATCAGAAAGCTCAGAGCACAATCTCTCCCAGCCTAGAAGATGATCAAATCATACATGTACAGTGGGGATCGAAAGTTTGGGCACCCCAGCTAAAAATTTATATTAATGTGCATAAAGAAGCCAAGGAAAGATGGAAAAATCTCCAAAAGGTATCAAATTACAGATTAGACATTCTTATAATATGTCAACAAAAGTTAGATTTTATTTCCATCATTTACACTTTCAAAATAACAGAAAACAAAAAAATGGCGTCTGCAAAAGTTTGGGCACCCTGCAGAATATATAGCATGCACTGCCCCCTTTGCAAAGCTGAGACCTGCCAGTGTCATGGATTGTTCTCAATCATCGTCTGGGAAGACCAGGTGATGTCAATCTCAAAGGTTTTAAATGCCCAGACTCATCTGACCTTGCCCCAACAATCAGCACCATGGGTTCTTCTAAGCAGTTGTCTAGAAAACTGAAACTGAAAATAGTTGACGCTCACAAAGCTGGAGAAGGCTATAAGAAGATAGCAAAGCATTTTCAGATGTCAATATCCTCTGTTCGGAATGTAATTAAGAAATGACAGTCATCAGGAACAGTGGAAGTTAAAGCAACATCTGGAAGACCAAGAAAAATATCAGACAGAACAGCTCGCAGGATTGTGAGAAAAACAATTCAAAACCCACGTTTGACTGCAAGATCCCTCCAGAAAGATCTGGCAGATACTGGAGTTGTGGTACACTATTCCACTATAAAGAGATACTTGTACAAATATGGTCTTCATGGAAGAGTCATCAGAAGAAAACCTCTTCTACGTCCTCACCACAAAAATCATCGTTTGAACTTTGCAAATGAACATATAGACAAGCCTGATGCATTTTGGAAACAAGTTCTGTGGACCGATGAGGTTAAAATTGAACTTTTTGGCCAGAAGAAGGGGCACAGAATTTAATGAAAAGAACCTCTGTCCAACTGTTAAGCATGGGGTTGGATCAATCATGCTTTGGGGTTGTGTTGCAGCCAGTGCCACAGGGAACATCTCACGAGTAGAAGGAACAATGGATTCAATAAAATTTCAGCAATTTTGGATGGTAACTTGATGCCATCTGTGAAAAAGCTGAAGGTAAAGAGAGGATGGCTTCTACAAATGGATAATGATCCTAAACACACCTCGAAATCCACGGGGGATTACATCGAGAGGCGTAAACTGAAGGTTTTGCCATGGCCTTCACAATCTCCTGACCTCAACATAATTGAAAATCTATGGATAGACCTTAAAAGAGCAGTGCGTGACAGACAGCCCAGAAATCTCAAAGAACTGGAAGACTTTTGTAAGGAAGAATGGGCAAAGATACCTCAAACAAGAATTGAAAGACTCTTGGCTGGCTACAAAAAGCGTTTACAAGCTGTGATACTTGCCAAAGGGGGCAGTACAAGATATTAACTCTGCAGGGTGCCCAAACCTTTGCAGACGCCATTTTTTTGTTTTCTGTTATTTTGAAAGTGTAAATGATGGAAATAAAATCTAACTTTTGTTGACATATTATAAGAATGTCTAATCTGTAATTTGATGCCTTTTGGAGATTTTTCCATCTTTCCTTGGCTTCTTTATGCACATTAATACAAATTTTTAGCTGGGGTGCCCAAACTTTCGATCCCCACTGTACATGTGTTAAACTGCTAATGCAATGTGGGAAAGATTACAAAAGGTTTGTAGCGCCCTCTAATGTAGATAGTTTGGTAAGTGTAATTAGAGGCTTGCTAGAAGCCTGGGTGTGAGTAAGAGGGTTACTTCAGGCAGGCTGGAGGGCTCTACAGGTCTGCCCTCTGCTACGTGCCCCTGCTCTAGAATCTTCTAGATGTCAGTAGGCAGAAGGAGCTGATCAGCATATTTATGTGAGCCTGACCAATCCCAGGCAGGAAGCCAGGCAGTGTGGCATAAGTATGACAGAGTCTGGGAGGGGGGCCCCAGAGAAGAGGGGTTCTGCCTCCAGGCTTGAGGTTGGAGGCAAGCTGAAAGAGGGAGTTCCACTGCACTGCAGTCCACCGGGAAGGGGGGGTAAGCTTGCACAGCCTGGAAAAGAACCATCCCAGCAGAAGGCCTGACAGCAGTTTTATCCACAGCTGCAGGACAAGGACAGTGTGCGTACCTCTACACCCCCAGGGCCTATAAGGGCGAAGTCTGCTAGGTGAAATGTTTTGGCAAGTCTTCAGGGGACAGTCTAATGCTTAGCCAATCCCCTGTCCTGGGATCAGATACCGTAGCCAGGTGGGATGATATTTTGTTCACTGAGGGTACCAAGAGCTCCTACATGTTGTCACTTTATTGGAAATCCACTCAGGGGACACTGAATTCCTAGGAGGGGATTACTTTCCAAAGACTGTTGTGGTTTCGACTGGAATACAGTCAAATATCTGTCATTTTACAGTGTGCTACAGAAGGAAATTGTCCTCAATTTTGTTTGTTTTTTTTTAATTAGATTGGGCATCTCATAACCCCTTTCCCTGTCCAAGTTGAATGCCCTAATAAATCCTAAAAACTAAGCCCACGGACTGTTTCTTGTCTTGAAAATACATGTTGCCTGGCTGTGCAAGAAATAATGGGGATCCAAAACCAGCAACTCTCAAGGGGGTAGTGGCACATGTGGGGTTTCTCATCCAGAATCCCCTTATAACAACCTGCATGGCAGTTGCCCATAGCAACCGCCTGCAAGGAATCGGTGGCAGGCTGCAAAACCTTAGATAAACAAGCCAGAGAGGAGACATTGTGTTGAGCTACCTGATTTCTGGAACTGTGAATTCTGACAAAGTATGCCGTTACTTGTGCTGCTGCCCATGGCAACCATGCTGGGCCCATGAATTTCTGTGAAGTTTGAATGTCTTCCTGCTGCTCAGTAGGTGGCTGGAGCTAAAGAATGTGCTAATCCTTGACCTGCTCATTTCAGCAAGAACTGTATTGTTACTCTGCATGCCGTCAGACGTGGCAACCATGGCAGGCTGCCACATTCTCGTGGACTACAAAAGTAATCCAGTTACCCAACAATGGCTGAGAATAATGACTATCCTGCTACAAATCTTGCTAATGTCAGTGGAGACTATGCAGATCTCTATACCGTCGTCTGTAGCAACCAATGTGGGTCATCGTCTTTATGTGGAATACAAATATTTCTCAGTCTCCCAACAGCGGCTGGGGGCAAGGACTGTTCTTTAATTCAGCCTTGTTCTTCAGGAAGAAATGTGCTGTACTGTACTCCATTGCCCGTAAGAACCACAACGGGTCTTCATTTCCACAAACATCACCCAGTTGCCCAACAGTGGCTGGGGCTAATTACTATGTTTCTACAAATTCTACTTATGCCAGTCAATGTGGATTGTTCAAGTATTCTTGCAGGGAAACAGCACATTTCGAACCCGTGCAATCCAGCTCGGCTGAGCAAAGGTTAACAAAAGCACGAGAACAATCCTGAAAAACAGTGCTGCTGGCACCAACATGTCTGAGTGAAAGGTGGAGCCGCACCCTTAAGTCCTCTTAGTACACCCAACATTTGGAGCATTGAGGGGGATTTGCTCTCAGTCTGGTCAAAGGAGTAGAGAGACTGTTTCTGTTATGCCTCGACTGCAGGAGACCTACCGCCCAGGTCAGCGCATGGATCAAGTGCGGACAATGTACCGGAAGGCTGGAAAGAGTTGGGAGACTGATGCTGAGAATGGCGTTGAGTCACAGGACTGAGATTCTGCTGTGAAGATCAAAGATACCTATGGTGGAGGATGGAAGACTTATGCCACCTACAGCTCACCTGGAGATGCTGCTGAGGGGTCAGTGCCCATCAGTGCTGCCCTGCAGGAACCATCAAGTGTCCTGGAGAAGCCGGCCACACCAGTACACCTTGTCATTCCCACTTGGAAGGAGCCAGAGTGTGAGGACAACTTGTCTTCTGGTGAGTCAGTGAGGAGTGGCAGAGGTGGAAGGTTAAATTGGGGGTCACCCAGACTTCAGGAGGAGTATGGGCCCCTGCAAGCAGACTGTGACAAGTGGTCCCCAGATAGTGATTTGGAAGAAGAGTGGGATTGGGGAGACACCCAGGAAGAGTCCAGATCGCTGATGGGACCGTCAGAAAGATCCACCACACTATAAATAGCTGGAAGAATAGGGGAAGTGGAGCAACTGTTATTTGGTGCTGAGGAACTCCCGCTGGATCCAGCCTATGTCCACCAAAATGCTGTTTACAAGCATTGGATTGTGTACTCCCCAGGCAAGGCAGGATGCGGGAACTTCCAAGATTCTTGCGCTTCAAGCGGGAAATCCAAAAGAGAACTGCACTTGAGTGGGGACTGGACTGGAAAATGTACTACAGCTGCATGAAAGAGCTAAGCTCAGCAATAAACTGTATATGATTAGAAAACTATACCACATCAAGCTGATGAAAGGCCAGGATATGCAGGATTACATAAGGCACACCTTGGAAATAGTTGAAGAAATAAAAGATTTTCATGGTACAGCACTATTACTTAGTGGCTTACCAGAAAGTTATTAAAGACTTGTCACAGCACTCGGTGCACATCCAGATGATGAACATTGGAATATGTTAAGGACAAGCTTGTGGATGAATATAAGCATAAAACAGAAAGCATTAATAGTAACAGTGCTTTTGTCACAGTGTCTGCTTTAAAGGCGAAAAATAAGAATCAAAACAGCAACATGCAACAAGAAACGCGTGAATATTTTCTGTGCAAGAAACAAGGCCATTTAAAAGCAGATTGCAGAATCTGGAAAGCTAGAATGCAAAAACAAACTAAACTACAAAAGGCCAAAAGTGTGAAGGAATAAACTGATTTTTCTTCAGATAATGAATATATTTTTCAATCCAAAAGTTGCACTTCATCTTTGCATGCATGGTGTGTTGATTCAGGAGCTACGAGTCACATGACAAATGACAGAAATTTCTTTATTTACCTTGACCAGAGCAAAACAGAAAAAATCATCACAGCTAATGGGCAAACAATGGAATCAGAAGGAGCAGGAGACGTTTTTTGTCACCAGAAAGATACCAGTGAAAAAAAAATATAGACAGAAGTACAAATGGTGCTGGTGAATCTTCTCAGTAAGGAAAAAGATAGCAACAAGAATTTTATCTATCTATCTATCTATCTATCTATCTATCTATCTATCTATCTATCTATCTATCTATCACTTTGGGGAGATTTGCTAAAACTGGTGCACTCAGAATCTGGTGCAGCTGTGAATGGTAGCCAATTAGCTTCTAACTTCAACTTGCTAAATTACAGTTTGACAATAAAACCTGGAAGCTGATTGGTTTCTATGCATAGCTGCACCAGATTTTGCACTCTCCAGTTTTAGTAAATAACCCACAATGCATCTGTAGCACCGATCCTCAATGCTAGCAGAAAGGAGCAGCTGTAGTTAGTCTGCTGCAGACCTTGCTTATGTTAACAGAGGGACAGGCACAGCTGTAATTGGAGACTTTGATTATAGAACTTGTAGCCTGCTGGGTCTACCCACTACACAGAGGAAGGGAATGTGGACTGCTTGAACCACTGTGAATGCTGGGGAAAACAGAGGATTGTGGGAAAAGTAGTTCAAAATAGACTAAGTTGCTTTATAGACTGAGCAAAAAGAAAGCACAGATCTGGGAGTGACTAGAACTCTGAGCGGGGAGAAAAGAAACACTTTTATCAGTTCTTGAGAGGACATTTTCCTGAGCACTCCAACATAGGAGTTTCGCCCCAACAAGCTGGCAAACAGAGGAGAGTATATTACAGATTGCTGAACTGTTAACTCCCCTTAGTTAGGACTGCTCCAGGATAATGTGTCAGAACCTGAACCCAGGACCTCTGTTGCCTCTGGCAGTAGCTCTTCTTACTGTCCTAACTGATATGCTGGACAGCATCCTGCCTGATGCCTTGGACAACCTTACTTTCTGTCTTGTTTCTGGTGAACCTTGAACTCCTTGATCCTCCCATGAACTTGTAAGGGGGCTTCTGATTGGCTGTATGTTGACACCAAGCTGCTCAAGCTCCTGACCTGCTTTTTCCTGTATAGGACAAAAACCCACAGCTGTAGTCCAAAGTCTCTGCCATATTGTGCCCAACTCCTTGCCATAGGCCATCCCACAACATCCCCAGCCATTAGCCTTTATATTCATAAGAAAGAATGTCCATACAAAGTTATAGTTCCTGTTATAAAAAGTTATAGTTTACTGTAGCACTTGAAAGACGACAGTTAGAGATGAGCGAATTATTCAAAAATTCGGTTCGGCTGATTCGCCGAATTCGCCGATTAAATTCGCTTCGTGCCGAATATATTCGCTGCGAATTTAACTTATAAAAAGAGTGTTTCTAGGCTTCAGAGAGCCTTTATATTAGTGCAGAACACTGTACCTTTAATTTAAATGCCCTTGGAGTCTGCTGGGGAAGAGAAATAATACTGTCAGTCAGTATGACATGCAGATGAGTGCCGTCGATCTTAGAATCACCGCACACTTCACTCATTTGGGCAGTCACGGGGCCAAAACCAGAGTGTGGAGCCACAGTGTGGCGGTGGAGGCAGCAGCAATGGGAGGCCATACAGTACCCTATGACAAAATGGAACCCACCAGCAGTGTGAGGAGACCTGAAAGTGGCACATGGCAGAGTGTGGCGATGGAGACAGCAGCAATGGGAGGCCGTACAGGGACCCATGACACACTCTGGACCTGGCAGCAGCATGAGGAGGCGGTACAGGGGCCCATGACAGATTACGGGCCTGGCAGCAGCATGAGGAGTCGGTACGGGGGCCCATGGCAGATTACGGGCCTGGCAGCAGCATGAGGAGGCGGTACAGGGGCCCATGGCAGAGTGGCGGAGCGTAAGCAGCTAAAATTGAAGGCCATACAGAGGCCTATGTTAAAAAGTCCCCCCAGCAGCAGCGTGGGGAGACGACTATCAAGAGTCCAATGGCAGAGTGGCGGAGCAGAAGCAGCTTCAATTGAAGGCCATACACAGGCCTAGGTTAAAAAGCGGAAGCCGTCAGCAGCGTGAGCAGACGACAGAGACACATGGCGCAGGGTGGCGGTGGATGCAGCAGTATTCGGAAGCCAAACACAGGCCTCGGTTAAAAAGCGGAAGCCGTCAGCAGCGTGAGCAGACGACAGAGGCACATGGCGCAGGGTGGTGGTGGAGGCAGCAGCAATGGAAGGCCATACAGCACCCTATCACAAAATGGAACCCACCAACAGTGTAAGGAACCTGAAAGTGGCACATGGCGCAGGGTGGCGGTGGAGGCAGCAGTATTTGGAAGACATACACAGGACTAGTTTAAAAAGCGGAAGCCGTCAGCAGCGTGAGCAGACGACAGAGGCACATGGCGCAGGGTGGCGGTGGAGGCAGCAGTATTCGGAAGCCATACACAGGCCTAGGTTAAAAAGCGGAAGCCGTCAGCAGCGTGAGCAGACGACAGAGGCACATGGCGCAGGGTGGCGGTGGAGGCAGCAGTATTCGGAAGCCATACACAGGCCTAGGTTTAAAACTGGAACCCAGCAGCGTGAGCAGACGACAAAGACGCACATGGCAGAGGATGGATCTGGCAGCAGTATGAGAAGGCGGTACAGGGGCCCGTGGCACAGTGTGGTGATGGGGGCTACAGCAACTGGATGCCAGAAAGTGGCCGATAGGGCTATATACTGCATGACTACATAGGTGGTTTTTATAGTACTTTATTTTGGCCTCCCTCTCAGCAGGTGTGAAAAAGGCCACCATTTTTGAACGGTAGCGAGGGTCCAACAAGGTGGACAGCCAAAAGTAATCCCTCTGTCTGATGGTTATTATTCGGCTGTCGCTACGCAAGCAACCGAGCATGCTATGGGCCATTTGTGCCAAGGAATGCAAGGGACTCCCTGCCTCCATCTCCACAGCATACTGCCACGGTGCGTCTGGGTCCTCTGTCTCCTCCTCCTCCTCTACCAGATGCTCCTGCTCCTCCACTCCTGTCCGCTGAGTGGAAAAACCACCCATTTCACTCAATAATTCCTGAGCACCAATGTCCTCCTCTACCTCCTCCTCTTCTTCCTGTCCTGCCCCCACAGGGGTCATGTGGCGTTGAGATCTGTGCACCACGTCTACCGCACCCTGACCAGCCATTGTTAACAGCATTTGTTCCAGGACGTGCAACAGAGGAATGACGTCGTTCATCCCATAGTCCTGCCGACTCACGAATAGCGTGGCCTCCTCAAAGGGCCTGAGCAAGCGGCAGGTGTCACGCATGAGCTGCCAATGGCTGACATCTAAGTTACACAGGGGAGTACCTTTATCCGCTTGTAACATCAGGAAATCGGTGATGGCCTTTCGCTGTTCGTAAAGGCGGTCTAACATATGTAGGGTTGAATTCCACCTTGTTGCAACGTCGCAGATCAGGCGATGCTGTGGAATTCCGTTCTGCCGCTGCAGCTCAAGGAGGGTGTGCTTTGCGGTGTAGGAATGGCTGAAATGCATGCAAAGTTTACGTGACATTTTAAGGATGTCTTGCAGTGGGATGGTGGATTTTAGGAACCGCTTGACAACCAGATTGAACACGTGAGCCATGCATGGCGCATGGCACAACCTTCCTTGACGCAGAGCAGACACCATGTTCTTTCCGTTGTCGGTCAACATGGTTCCGATTTTCAGTTTGCGCGGAGACAGCCATCTGTCGATTTCTCTGTTCATTACACTCAGAAGTTCCTCCCCTGTGTGACTACGTTCGCCAAGGCATACCAGGTGCAGCACAGCGTGACACCGTTGCGCCCTGCACATGTGATATGCCGGTCGGGTAATGGGACTTGGCACAGGGGTGGCGGCTGAGGACACGGCGGAAGAAGAGGTGGTAGAGGCGGACATCTTTGCTGGACCAAGGACGTGCAATTGTGGAGGCAAAAGCGGCGTGACCTGTCCAAGTTGCTGGTGCGGCTGTGCCGGCACCACGTTCACCCAGTGGGCCGTAAATGACATGTACTGTCCCTGACCGTAGTTACAGCTCCACACGTCGGCGCTGCCGTGCACTTTGGCAGAGACCGACATGCTCAAAGACTGGCCCACCATCTCTTCTACATGTGAATGCAGGGCTGGCACTGCCTTTTTGGCGAAGAAATGCCGGCTTGGCACTCTCCACCGCGGCTCGGCACAAGCCATCATTTCTCGGAAAGGTGCTGAGTCCACCACTTGGAAAGGGAGGGACTGCAGCACCAGCAACTTGGACAGGAGGACGTTCAGCTTCTGCACCGTCGGGTGCGTGCTCGCAAACTGTTGTCTCTTGGAAACGGATTCCAAGAAAGACTGCTGACGGAATCCGTGAAGAGGAGTAGCAGGAGAAGGAGCATCTGAACGAGCGGAAGATGCCAACGAGCGACAACTCCCCTCAGCAGAGGTGTTGGAGCCTTGACTGGCTGATAGAGGGCGATTGACGTCGGGTGACGGAGCAAGTAACGGAGCGGGTGATGGAGCGGGGGCTGGGGCAGGCAGAACCGCCGTATCTTTATCACGGTTTTCCCAGGCCACCGAATGGCGACGCTGCATATGCTGACGCAACGCTGTAGTCCCAACATTGGCCCCCTGGCCACGCTTGACTTTCTGGCCACATAGTCGACATACGGCTACGTTTACTTCCTCGGGCGGCGTGTCGAAAAATTGCCAAACCGCCGAGTAGGAAACTTTGCCCCCACTACTCCTCATTGGCTGACTGCTACTTCCTCTGTGCACACCGGCACCACTACTGGCCGTGGTGGTAGGCTGCAGTGGAGCTGGTGCTCTACTCCGTGGCCGTTTGGCTCCACTGACACTGCTGCGACCCTGCTGCCTCCTGGGCAACCCACCGACTGTTTTGCTCGCTGGCAAGCTGGCACCCTCTTCTCCTGATGATGCGGAAGCAATAGCCTGATGACGACGAGGCTGCCAAGTGCGATCAGCCTCATCATCATCAATTAGGGTCTCCGCGTCACTACTAGCCCCCTCGGCTGCGTGTGGGTCAGGAGACAGACCTGTCTCTAGACCGGCTACAGAGCCACTCTCCTCGCCAGTACTTCTTCGCCTGGCTGCTGAAGAGGCGGATGTCTCCCCCCGTTCCTGACCGCCCTCTGTTAGCTCTTCCTCACTGTACAGTGGGGCTGAGCCCACAGCATGCGATACTTCGCTTGGTGAGGGAACACCAAAGGACAGGGGCAGGTCGAGGACACGTGATTTCAGTGGGCTTGCTCCCGGGCCATGCCAACTAACGGTTGTGTCTGACGTACCCACCGACCGTTGGCTGTAGGTGTCAGAGGTGACCTGGGAAGAGGAAGACGACCGAGTCAACCAATCGATGACGGCAGGGTTGTTGGTGGAGACACGACCGCTGGATGACACCGGGAGCACTGGCCTCTGGCTGCGACTAGTGCTGCCTCGACCCCTTCCTCTGCTGCCACGTCTGCTCGCTCCTGAAACATTGCCTCCTCTTCCACTCCTCTGCGTGTTGTCTGACATACTCTTTAATTCAATAAGCACCCCAAAAATAAAACCGGATTTAACTCTTTGAACGTACAATAGTGATTGTGAAGCAGAAAGTCAGTTTATTGTACACAATCGGTCAATTGCAGCTTGCCGTTGGCTGTAAACTGTACGTTTATGTCACTGGAATGCACTAATCACCCAAAAAATATTACCGCCACCCGGCGTGTAAATGGATCTAACTCTTTGAACGTACAATAGTGGTTGTGAAGCAGAAAGTCAGTTTATTTAGCACAATCGGTCAATTGCAGCTTGCCGTTGGCTGGAAACTGTACGTTTATGTCACTGGAATGCACTAATCACCCAAAAAATATTACCGCCAGCCGGCGTGTAAATGGATCTAACTCTTTGAACGTACAATAGTGGTTGTGAAGCAGAAAGTCAGTTTATTGTACACAATCGGTCAATTGCAGCTTGCCGTTGGCTGGAAACTGTACGTTTATGTCACTGGAATGCACTAATCACCCAAAAAATATTACCGCCACCCGGCGTGTATATGGATTTAACTCTTTGAGCGTACAATAGTGGTTGTGAAGCAGAAAGTCAGTTTATTTTGCACAATCGGTCAATTGCAGCTTGCCGTTGGCTGGAAACTGTACGTTTATGTCACTGGAATGCACTAATCACCCAAAAAATATTACCGCCACCCGGCGTGTAAATGGATCTAACTCTTTGAACGTACAATGGTGGTTGTGAAGCAGAAAGTCAGTTTATTGTACACAATCAGTCAATTGCAGCTTGCCGTTGGCTGGAAACTGTACGTTTCTGTCACTGGAATGCACTAATCACCCAAAAAATATTACCGCCAGCCGGCGTGTAAATGGATTTAACTCTTTGAACGTACAATAGTGGTTGTGAAGCAGAAAGTCAGTTTATTTAGCACAATCGGTCAATTGCAGCTTGCCGTTGGCTGGAAACTGTACGTTTATGTCACTGGAATGCACTAATCACCCAAAAAATATTACCGCCACCCGGCGTGTAAATGTATCTAACTCTTTGAACGTACAATAGTGGTTGTGAAGCAGAAAGTCAGTTTATTTAGCACAATCGGTCAATTGCAGCTTGCCGTTGGCTGGAAACTGTACGTTTATGTCACTGGAATGCACTAATCACCCAAAAAATATTACCGCCACCCGGCGTGTATATGGATTTAACTCTTTGAACGTACAATAGTGGTTGTGAAGCAGAAAGTCAGTTTATTGTACACAATCGGTCAATTGCAGCTTGCCGTTGGCTGGAAACTGTACGTTTGTGTCACTGGAATGCACTAATCACCCAAAAAATATTACCGCCAGCCGGCGTGTAAATGGATTTAACTCTTTGAACGTACAATAGTGGTTGTGAAGCAGAAAGTCAGTTTATTTTGCACAATCGGCAAACTGCAGCACCAACTGTGCACGACAGCCACACAAAAAAAAAAAGGGTGTATGTCACTTTAAATTTTCGATTCTTTGATAGCTGTGGCCCTGAGTAACGATTCTGTGTCCCTGAGTAACGATTCTGTGTCCCTGAGTAACGATTCTGTGTCCCTGAGTAACAATTCTGTGTCCCTGAGTAACGATTCTGTGTCCCTGAGTAACGATTCTGTGTCCCTGAGTAACGATTCTGTGGCCCTAAAGTCTCTGTGGCCCTAACTCTGTCCCTTAATACAGACAGGTCTGTCTCTCTTGAATGACCGGAGGCTAATGGAGAATTCTAAGATGGCCGCGGTTTATAGCTCCACCATTACACAGTGCTGGCTGGCTGCTGATTGGCTAATGCGATCACATGTCATGATTCATGACTCATGAATGCATTATGGGTCAGCGCGCCTTGTCTGCGCACCTTCCCAGAGATCCCCGCCCCATCTTCTCTGTCCATTTTCTCCTGTCGCCACACATGTCGCCGCCATTTTTGGGAAAATTCGATTCGTGCATCCGAAGTTTGCTAATCTTCGGATTCGTCGCGAATCGAATTTTTCCAAATCTTCGGAACGAATTCCACTTCGTCATGTTCGATTCGCTCATCTCTAACGACAGTAGTACAGCACATCACGAAGACATACTATCCACCAATCACAGGGACGGTCTGCAGCAGTAACAAGTGAAAGCCACACATTGCAAAGGATAAGTTCACATTAAAAAAAAAATGCACACAGTTTTGCAGGTAAACAAATGTGCATTTATTATTTTTTTTTTACTCGTAGCCTTGAAAGCATTGCACCCCCGATCAGCAGATCATGGGTGCCATGCAGGTCTCCTGCAAACTTGTCAGTGTATCTGCATGCTCGTACCTTGTACGGGCAAGCAGATACACACTGACAGGAAGAATCATTGAACTACCAGAGTGCTCAACAGCATCATGCTAGTTAATTGAGAACTACAAGTAGACAACTGCAAAGGCTCTTGGTACTTGTAAATTCCCATTCACAGAACTCTGTGAATGAATGATGTGGCCAGGCAGGCAAAGCCCCGCATGGAAGCATTTTTAAAAAAAAATATTGACAGTGAGGAATAAGATCGCCCGCTAGCTGTCTCTAGATGCAGCGTGTAACATGTTCCACCCTAAAAATAGTTGAAACCTGTAACATGTTCCCAAAGGTGAACTTATCCTGTAAGTCATCTTGCCTTATTTTCCTCCACTCTTCTTGGGTTCACCATCGTGTTGGAACCCTGTTCCCTGTTGTCACTCTCTCTCACTCTACAGGGTCTTTAGTACTTACTCTGAGGGCTCTGGTTTGCCCATTAGGCTTGATTCAGCTCATGACTCCTTTCATGTTGTGACTACTGCCCCTCTCATGTGGTCCACTTCGCCCAGGTTTCTCTTGAAGTTCCTGGGGCATTACTTAGCTTCCCAGAGAACACTAGCCTGGACTAAAAGGTCTCTTGCATTCCCACTTCCAGTCTAGTTAGACCACGTTCCCAGGGAGCTTTTACCTTATACAGCGCCTTGGCTATGCTGACTACATCCACATAGGTGTGCAGTGTTTGGCTCACATGTCCCAACTGTTCAGGTTCCTCCCAATGTGGCATTTATATGGGCTCTGACTACACCCATGGCATCACTACAGGAAGGCTCAGTCTAGAAGGGAACCTAACCCCCGCTTACAGAATTCCCTATTACCACACTATTTTGGAAGAGAGCTGCCTAGTGGCAGACATAAGTCACTGACTTATGTCTTGTTCCTTGATTACGCTTCCGCTTGATCCCAGTCTGCAACCATGTGTTACCGACCCTTGGCTTGTTTACTGACTATGCTTCTGTTTGATCCCTACCTGCTACATCTGCTACCAAACCTCAGCTTGCTCACCTCCTGCTGGGGCAATCCCGAGGACCGTGCCCTGGTATTAGCAAGCAGCAAAACCCATCTTCATTATCAGGAGCTCTGGTGAAGGCCAGGTAGTGCTTAGACACTGCGCCTTGGGTGAGCCCACATCACCTGCCAGGGGGACCTGCTTGTGCATTATCCTGATGGTTCTTGCGTGATCCTTCACTACTATAGCTACTAGTGTCTGAGCTAGATTCCTTCACCATGACATAGGGTTTAGGAGGGGTTGCTCTCTATACCAGTTGTTTAATTTTGCAGTATATTTTATGCTACTATTCACTCATTGAAGTTTATTTCTTGCTATTGTTTAACTATTTGCTGTGTTGTTAATGTTGTTCATGTTTCTTTTGCTAATGGACTACTGCCTATACATCTGTAATTAATAATTCCCACCCAGCAAGGTGTGTCAGAGAACAGGAACAGGGGACCCACTAAACAGCGGCTCCTTCAGGTGTAAGCGCTATCTATCAATCGATCGATCTCTGCTACCTCTACATCTGTCTCTATGGGGGAGATTTACTAAAACTGGTGCACTCAGCATCTGGTGCATGGTAGACAATCAGCTTATAACTTCAGCTTGTTCAATTAGGCTGTGACAATAAAACACGGAAGCTGATTGGTTTCTTTGCAGAGCTGCACCAGATTTTGCACCATGCAGTTTAAGTAAATAACCCTCTATCTGACTTTCTCATTATCTATCTACAGCAGAGGTACTGAATTAGAATTCATGGAGGTCCAATCAGTAAAATTTTCTTCCAGCAAACATGTTTATGCGATGATTTTATTTCACCATCCTTCTCTTACATCACTATCCTCAGTCCGCCACACATAACAGTCCCCCACTTCACGTCAGTTTCCCCTTCACACTAGTGTCCACTGCCCCTTCACATCACAAGCCCCCCCCCCCCCCCCACACACACACAGCACTGCTCCCCGTTTACATCACCCTCCACAGCACTGCTCCATTTCACATCAAAGTTAATTCATGCAGCTCCCCCTCCTGCCCTCCATCCAGTGTGGCTATGCCTCCCGTGCTCCCACTCCATTTATTACCTCCACGCTGCCTTGAGAATGACATCAGCGGAGGCCAAGGGGAAAGAAGGCTCCTAAATGGCACAAAATATAAATAAAAAATATTAGAAAATATACATATGCAATAAATCAGTGCAATGTGCAAAAAAAGTTAAATATAAATATAAAGTGCAACACGTGTATTCCACATGGGAATAATCAAAGTGTCAAAGTGATCACAGCAATCAGACTGTCAGAAAAATCACTCAAAATAAAAATCACCACACAATATAGACAAGTCCATATATATAGTGTCCAAAACCCTGAGGAAGTCACGTGTCTAGATAGATAGATAGATAGATAGATAGATAGATAGATGATAGATAGATAGATAGATAGATAGATAGATAGATAGATAATGGATAGATAGATAGATAGATAGATAGATAGATAGATGATAGATAGATAGATAGATAGATAGATAGATAGATAGATAGATAGATAGATAGAGAAGATAGATAGATAGATAGATAGATACTGCAGATCAGGCATCACTAAATGGCGGACTGCGGTCCGGATCTGGACCAAGTCACTGTCCCATTTGGACCTGTGGTTGTGCCATTTAGGATAATAATGAAGAACAGACTTCCTGCGCTAAAAATGGAGCCCTATCCCTATAGCTGCTGACACTTAACCTCCTACCAAAGTGAGTAAAATGACAATAAATAATAAACAGTGCAGCGCTAAACCTCAAATATATAAATACATAAATATAAATAAAAAATATTATAAAATATATATATGCAATAAATCAGTGCAATGTGCAAAAAAAGTTAAATATAAATATAAAGTGCAACACGTGTATTCCTCACGGGAATAATCAAAGTGTCAAAGTGATCACAGCAATCAGACTGTCAGAAAAATCACTCAAAATAAAAATCACCACACAATATAGACAAGTCCATATATATAGTGTCCAAAACCCTGAGGAAGTCACGTGTCTAGCGTGACGCAACGCGTCGGAACGCTATGAAGGATTCTGGGAGCGCGGTGATGTCATTTCCGGCGTGGCGGCCATATTTGAAATCATAGCATGAGGTATAGGAGCCATGTGAAAGACAAATCTATATGTGAGTGGGCATTTCTTATATGAGTTTTATTCAATAAATTGCGGTTTTACACTATGAAAGCTTTTTGTTTGTACATGAACCGGAGAGGAAGCTGTTGACAGAGTGTATATTTCTGGGGAAGATCCTGTGATACATCTAAGTGGTGTTTATCCTAAGGCGAGCTGACCCTGCAGGGTCAATGTAAGGAGGTGAGGGGCCACTGTAGCCACTTTTGGATTTACATGGTGTGAACACTTGGCATCACATGCATGAAGTTTCTGTTTTTGGACACTATATATGGACTTGTCTATATTGTGTGGTGATTTTTATTTTGAGTGATTTTTCTGACAGTCTGATTGCTGTGATCACTTTGACACTTTGATTATTCCCGTGAGGAATACACGTGTTGCACTTTATATTTATATTTAACTTTTTTTGCACATTGCACTGATTTATTGCATATATATATTTTATAATATTTTTTATTTATATTTATGTATTTATATATTTGAGGTTTAGCGCTGCACTGTTTATTATTTATTGTCATTTTACTCACTTTGGCAGGAGGTTAAGTGTCAGCAGCTATAGGGATAGGGCTCCATTTTTAACGCAGGAAGTCTGTTCTTCATTATTATCCTAAATGGCACAATCACAGGTCCAAATGGGACAGTGACTTGGTCCAGATCCGGACCGCAGTCCGCCATTTAGTGATGCCTGATCTGCAGTATCTATCTATCTATCTATCTTCTCTATCTATCTATCTATCTATCTATCTATCTATCTATCTATCTATCTATCTATCTATCATCTATCTATCTATCTATCTATCTATCTATCTATCTATCTATCTCTATCCCTATGTATCTTTCCATTTGACCTTAGCAATATTTCTATCTATCTATCTATCTATCTATCTATCTATCTATCTATCTATCATCTATTTATCTATATCTTTGTTATCAGTCTGTCTCCCATCTGACCAAAAACATACAAGAACTCACTAATTGTCTCTGCTTGTGTAAATCCAATCATTATGAGTAAAAGTTAATCTAATACAAAGCGAGGAAACAATTTTTCAGTGTAATCTATCTTCTGATAAAAAGAAGTAATTTCTATTTACTCAGCTTCTCCTTGTGTGGACTCACCATATGGACATGATAATATTAGAAAATCTGATAAGAACAAGAGGAAATTACAGGTAAAAAAATAGAAAAAACAGATATACTGGAGGTTAAAGGCTCAATAATGAAATCAGGATGTATGAAGCCTCATAATACTGCACTATAAACAGAAAAAGTCATCATGTAAAAAGATAGATAGATAGATAGATAGATAGATAGATAGAGAGAGAGAGAGAGAGAGAGATAGATAGATAGATAGATAGATAGATAGATAGATAGATAGATAGATAGATAGATAGATAGATAGATAGATAGCTCTTACACCTGAAGGAGCCGCTATTTCTGGGGTCCCCTGTTCCTGTGCTCTGACACACCTGGCTGGCTGGGAAATATTTATTACAGATGTATAGGCAGTACTCTGTTAGCAAAAGAAATATGAGCAACAGTAACAACACAGCAAATTGTTAAACAATAGCAATAAATAAATTGCAATTAGTGAACAGTAGCATGAAATATACTGCAAAAACAAACAACTGGAGCAACTCCTCTTAAATCCTATGTCATGATCAGGGATCGGGCTCGGAAGCTAGTAGCTATAGTAGTGAAGGCTCACGCAAAAATCATCAGGATAATGCACAAGCAGGTCCCCCTGGTGAGTGATGTGGGCTCACCCAAGGTGCAGGGTCTAAGCACTAATTGTCCTTCACCAGAGCTCCTGATAATGAAGATGGGTTTTGCTGCTTGCTAATACCAGGTCACGGTCCTCAAGATCACCCCACCAGGAGATCAGGTCTGGTAGAAAATATAGCAGGTAGGGATCAAGCAGAAGCATAGTCAGTAAATAAGCCAAGGGTCAGTAACACATGGTTGCAGTCTGGGATCAAGCAGAAGTGGAAGAATCATCAAAAATTATCACAGGGCTGCAGCAATTCCAAAAAGTTGTAATAATGTAATATCCCAAAAAGTTTTGGCTGCTCAGCGTGGTGAGGTCACGTCAAGCTCCACCCACCGCGTTTCATCATATGCTTGACGTCATGTAATGTTCCTGATGACGTCAAATGTATGACGAAACACACTGGGTGGAGCTTGGTGTGACATCACCACGCTGAGCGGCCGTCGGCCAGAATTTTTTGGGACATTACATTGGAATTGCTGCAGTCCTGTGATGATTTGTGATGATTCTTTGCTGTTACTACACTGTAAGCAGGGGCGTATTTGCCGCGAGGCAAACTAGGCATTTGCCTAGGGCGGTACTTTTCAGGGGGGCGGCACAGCGGCAGTGCCGCCCCCCCCTTTCCCACGGAAGGAACACTTCTGTGGGAAAGGGACAGGGGCAGAGCTGCCATGACTGAGGGACTGGCTGCAGAGGAGAGCGGAGTGGTGGGCGGATCCCCGGTGTGCGCTTAGAGCGCGTGAGGGGTGGGGCCCGCTGTCAGTGTGCAGGAATCTCACACACTGACACTAATGATGGGGCACCATCATTGGTGTCAGTGGGTGGAATAGTGCCCCATCATAGGTATCAGTGGGAGGAATTGTGCCCCATCATTGGTATCAGTGGGAGGAATAGTGCTCCATCATAATTGCCAGTGGGAGGAATCGCACCCCATCATTGGTGTCAGTGGGAGGAATAGCGCCCCATCGGTGTCAGTGGGAGGAGCTCTAACAGGAAGAGATGGGGCCTAAAGAGGTTTTAGTCTTGCCTAGGGCAGCACAAAACCAAAATACACCACTGACTGTAAGTGCAATATTTTTTAATAAGCGTCTATATAGAACATACTGCACTATTAGCTTTTTTATATTTTGCATTCCCTAAATTGGTGGAGTGTCGAGCTCAAGGTGGAACCGCAAGATTAAAGTTTTGACATCTGCTGCAGACTTGTTTGGGGCTGATCCCTAAAGCGTGCTTCAATTATCATTAGGTTGAAAGCCAAACAGCTCCGGTAAGGGCTTAAACTCACTTGTAGTTGCTACTAGAATCTTGGAGTGTCACTCTCACTTTTCGGCCTCATTGGAGAAGTGGGTCCTCTCTTTTCTCCTTTGGTGGTTGGAAACAGATTCATTATTGCGGTTCTTCATTTGAGCACAGATTTCTTTGGTGGATCATTGTGGACATTTATTTGAGCATGGACTTTCTTGAGTGGAGTTTCCTTATTTTTGATTATTTAAATTGTTTCAGCACCGCACTTTTTGTATTGTTATTTGAGGTTGTGTTTCCTTCACCTGTGCTAGCTGCTTTTATTATATGGTCTAATCTAAGCACAGAATTATATTGGGATTAGTATTTCTTATTTACCTAATTAAGGCATGCATTCCAGACTGGACTTCATACAGAGAGAAGATATACACAATAACACCACACATTTCCTTTAATGCATAGAAACTTTTTTTTCTGAAGCTGTCCAGACAGTGCTGTTTGTCTTGTCCACCTGAAATGTCAAGGCTGCTAATCCTGATAGCTGGCCTCCATGATTCCAAATTAATTACCGGTATTTCCACCTTCTGAAGCTCAAGGTAGTGTTTACCCCATCACCTTCCATCAGTGCTGCCAGGAG
The DNA here is from genome assembly GCF_062004578.1 of Staurois parvus. Classification (NCBI taxonomy): domain Eukaryota; kingdom Metazoa; phylum Chordata; class Amphibia; order Anura; family Ranidae; genus Staurois; species Staurois parvus. The sequence continues at coordinate 7,432,945 of NW_028317991.1, read as the reverse complement.
CTAGGAAGACCCTTCCAAGCTGTCCGTTAGAAGGTTAAAGACACATGTCAGAGTTCTATTGATTGTGATGTCACCAGCCCCCCGAATTATAAACACATCTGGTTTTTCATGCTCTGTGTCGGACAAGCAAATGAATTAACAAATGGAATGTTTGACTAGTCTAATCTCCATCTCATCTGCTTATCAGATTGAGACACAAGCCACGGGAAGAGCAAATATGAACAATTGCGAGAACCATGGTAACCCCCCACCCCGGTCTCTGGCCTTTGCATTAAATTGCCAATTTCAAATGACATCTTCATGGAGCGGCATATAATGATCCCTTTGTTTGCGGAAAGGGAGCAGCGGAGTTGGACTTTAATAGCGCGATTTATTGTGGAAAAAGTTAAGCATCCAAAAAAAAAAAAAGTGTGACTGTGGAGGGGAATCTGTTCTTGAAATTAGTTTTTCCCTGAGTTTACGCGTGTGTAATATCCTTTTCTAAATAAGCAAAGCAGCTGTAGCAGTGCAGGGGTATGATCACTGACTCATGGGTGGCTAAACTTCAGCTTAAAGGATAAGTACACCTATAAAGTTGTTTGGAGGGAATAAACAGGCTACATAAATAGTGCAGAAATGTGAGCATTAGAAAATATGTCAGGAATAAATGACAGTTTTTAACCAGATACCCTGCAGTGTCCTGAGTAAATGTGCCCAGCTCACTCCTAGATTTACACCTAGTATACAGGAAGGTGGGGTCTGTATCTTTATGTTTATTATTCAATCATAACTGCCTTAGACCCCGCCTCCTTCTATTTTATAGTACAATTAAAGGGTCCTGTATGACAGTCAAACCAGGGCCGGATCTAGCCTGTCCAATGTGGGGGTGCAGTAAAAAATGCCAGGGGGGCAAAGGATTGGAGGTTAGCAGGGCAGAGGATAGGGCTCAATGCTGGCAGGGCAGAAGACAGAGGAGAATGCTGACAGGGCAGAAGACAGGGGACAATGCTGGCAGGGCAGAAGACAGGGGACAATGCTGGCAGGGCAGAAGACAGGGGACAATGCTGGCAGGGCAGAGGAGAGGGGTCAATGCTGGCAGGGCAGAAGACAGTCGTCAATGCTGGCAGGGCACAGGAAAGGGGTCAATGCTGGCAGGGCAGAGGAGAGGGTACAATGCTGGCAGGGCAGAGGAAAGGGGACAATGCTGGCAGGGCACAGGACAGGGATCAATGCTGGCAGGGCACAGGACAGGGGTCAATGCTGGCAGGGCAGAGGACAGGGGTCAATGCTGGCAGGGCAGAGGACAGGGGTCAATGCTGGCAGGGCAGAGGAGAGGGGTCAATGCTGGCAGGGCAGAGGACAGGGGTCAATGCTGGCAGGGCAGAGGAGAGGGTACAATGCTGGCAGGGCACAGGACAGGGGACAATGCTGGCAGGGCACAGGACTGGGGCCAATGCTGGCAGGGCACAGGATGGGAGTCAATGCTGGCAGGGCACAGGACGGGAGTCAATGCTGGCAGGGCAGAGGAGAGGGGTCAATGCTGGCAGGGCAGAGGAGAGGGGTCAATGCTGGCAGGGCACAGGACAGGGGACAATGCTGGCAGGGCAGAGGAGAGGGATCAGTGCTGGCAGGGCAGAGGACGGGGGTCAATGCTGGCAGGGCACAGGACAGGGGTCAATGCAGGCAGGGCACAGGACAGGGGTCAATGCTGGCAGGGCACAGGACAGGGGTCACTGCTGGCAGGGCACAGGACAGGGGACAATGCTGGCAGGGCAGAAGACAGGGGACAATGCTGGCAGGGCAGAAGAGAGGGGTCAATGCTGGCAGGGCAGAAGACAGGGGTCAATGCTGGCAGGGCACAGGAAAGGGGTCAATGCTGGCAGGGCAGAGGAGAGGGTACAATGCTGGCAGGGCAGAGGAGAGGGGTCAATGCTGGCAGGGCAGAGGACAGGGGTCAATGCTGGCAGGGCAGAGGACAGGGGTCAATGCTGGCAGGGCAGAGGACAGGGGTCAATGCTGGCAGGGCAGAGGACAGGGGTCAATGCTGGCAGGGCACAGGACAGGGGTCAATGCTGGCAGGGCAGAGGACGGGGGCCAATGCTGGCAGGGCACAGGATGGGAATCAATGCTGGCAGGGCAGAGGAGAGGGGTCAATGCTGGCAGGGCAGAGGACAGGGGTCAATGCTGACAGGGCAGAGGAGAGGGGTCAATGCTGGCAGGGCACAGGACAGGGGACAATGCTGGCAGGGCAGAGGAGAGGGGTCAGTGCTGGCAGGGCATAGGACAGGGGACAATGCTGGCAGGGCAGAGGACAGGGGACAATGCTGGCAGGGCACAGGACGGGGGCCAATGCTGGCAGGGCACAGGATGGGAGTCAATGCTGGCAGGGCAGAGGACAGGGGTCAATGCTGGCAGGGCAGAGGAGAGGGGTCAATGCTGGCAGGGCACAGGACAGGGGACAATGCTGGCAGGGCAGAGGAGAGGGGTCAGTGCTGGCAGGGCAGAGGACGGGGGTCAATGCTGGCAGGGCACAGGACAGGAGTCAATGCTGGCAGGGCACAGGACAGGGGACAATGCTGGCAGGGCACAGGACTGGAGTCACTGCTGGTAGGGCACAGGACAGAGGCACAGCTACTTCTCCCATACCTGCACTGCACACAGCCTGGGCAGAGTCAGTATAGTTCCTCATCTTCACACAATGCATAACAGTATAGTATAGTATAGTGTCAGGCTAGTATTGAATAATGTTAAACCAGGGCTGGAAAGTGTCAGATTAGGGTGGTATAGTGTCAGATTAGGGTGGTATAGTGTAAGATTAGGGTGGTATAGTGTTAGATTAGGGTGGTATAGTGTAAGATTATGGTGGTATAGTGTTAGATTTGGGTGGTATAGTGTAAGATTAGGGTGCTATAGTATTAGATTAGGGTGGTATAGTGTAAGATTAGGGTGGTATAGTGTAAGATTAGGGTGGTATAGTGTAAGATTAGGGTGCTATAGTATTAGATTAGGGTGGTATAGTGTCAGATTAGGGTGGTATAGTGTTAGATTTGGGTGGTATAGTGTAAGATTAGGGTGGTATAGTGTTAGATTTGGGTGGTATAGTGTAAGATTAGGGTGGTATAGTGTTAGATTACGGTGGTATAGTGTTCGATTAGGGTGGTATAGTGTAAGATTACGGTTTTATAGTGTAAGATTTGGGTGGTATAGTGTAATATTAGAGTGGTATAGTGTCAGATTATGGTGGTATAGTGTACGATTAGGGTGCTATAGTATTAGATTAGGGTGATATAGTGTCAGATTAGGGTGGTATAGTGTTAGATTAGGGTGGTATAGTGTTAGATTAGGGTGGTATAGTGTTAGATTAGGGCGGCATAGTGGCAGGTCAGGGCAGTAAAGGTTGGCCTTGGGGGGGGTGGGCACAACTAAAATTTGGGGGCCATTTATGAAAAAAAATTGGGGGAGGGGGGATAGCCCATCCCAGCACCCCGCTAGATCCAGCCATGGTCAAAATAAGTACCATATCCAGTTACTTTGTGATGCACAAGTCTCAGAGTTAAGAAAAGAAATAGCTTTCCTTGCACGAGCCAAACCCTCCTTCATTGTGTCTCAGCTCACAGTGGGAGGGTCTCAGCCACAGAGGTAGTGCTGTTGAAACAAAATGCAGTGGGCAGGGCTAGGTGTGACCAGGTGCTGATTGACAAGCTACAGACCCATGAATCAGCAATGACAATACTGATAACCACACCCCCTGCAACATCTCCTCCTCCTCCCATTGTACTGCAAGCAGACACAGCCTACACAAGGGAGGCAACTCTGCTCTGAATTCAGGAGCAGTGCAGCATTGTTGCCACCCCATCACAGAAATCCACAGGGTACAAAACACTTTGCTTCTGACCCTCTAGCCTATAGTGAACCTGTATTCTGGAAACTTCGTCATTTCCTTCGGAACTGGAGACATCGTGCCATTGTGATGTTGCTAGCTCCTTGGCTCGCTTAGGGACATGACCTAAGAAAAGTTCAAATGAGTACCATCACTGGAGAAATATTGTACTAAGTGTATTTTGCGTGTTAAAAAAAATACTAACGATGGGGCACTATTCCTTCTCCTACTGACCACATGCGCTGTCAGGGCTCCCGGTAAGACCAGAGATGCGTGAACTGACACAGGGAAACGCAGGCTCAAGTATGGTGTCACAATATAATTTATCAAAGGTTATACACAAATATAAACGCACAACAAAACCAAACCTCCAACTGATAACGGAATGTACACAGACAAGAGCAGTCAGGGCTGGTGAGATGGAGTGGTCAGGCGGGCCGGGTCAGGAACCATCGGGCAGACAAGACACAAAGGAGTAGGCAGAGTGTTGTCAGACGGGCCAGGTCAGGAACAATCAGGCAGACAAGGTACCAAAGGAGCAGGCTGGAAAGTGGTCAGGAATAGCTGAGGTCAGGACAGGCGGAGTTCACTCAGAGTCAGGATCAAAGCAGAATCAGGAATCAGGCAAGAAGCAGACAGGATGCAAGTACAGGGGCTCATGGGAAACATACACCAAGGCACTGACTGCAGGTCTGGCCATTCCTTAAATACACCTCCTGCAATCAGCCTCAGGTGATGGCTGATTGCAGGAGTGAGCTTCTGGTTGCTGAGAGCACCCGCTGGCCAGCCCTGGTACTGCAGCCCACAAGGCAGGTGAGTCCCACCACCATTGGTGAGTCCATTCCTGACAGGCGCAATGTAATTGTTTTACTCCCACTTACCTCCAAGCCTGAGGCATTTATTACTCGCACTGATGCTGGGGCATTTTCTACTCCCACTGGCCACCACAAAGTCTAAGGCCCCGTACACACGATGAGAATCTTTTTTTTTTTTTTTGCATGCTAGTCTCATATTGAAAGTGAAGAGGTTACTAAAGTCACCAAAAATTACTGTACGACAGAATAAATATTCGAAAGTAATGTAATATATTGTATTGATTTTTCATATGAAAACTGATTAAACGAAAATCAGGTATCGTACAAGAAAAATTTTCGTGCTTATCTCGTCTAATAATTTCAGACGATAGCTGTGTACTAACGATCAGATTATCGTACGATGCAGCATTTTTCGTGCGATTTTCTGATCATGAGTACTAGGCTTAAAAGTGTTACTAAACCCACAACAGTAAAATCAGTCTGTATATGTAGTAAAGCATGCTTGTTATACTCACTGTAGAACCTAAGGTGTTAATCCTCTGCATTTTGTAAAAAGGCTGTTTGATCCTGTCTTCTCTGCCCCTCCTCTTGTTCAAATCTCCACCTGATAAGACAGAATGAACCGTAGGCATTTTGCACATGCTCAGTTTAGTGTGTATTGCTAGAGAGGTTTTTTTTTTTCCTTGGGAGAGTGCATGTGATCAGCACAGGGCCAATCAGCACTGTCCAGACAGAGGTCAGGGGTTCTGCATCCTCCTAGAGCAGAAATAACTCCTCCTACAAGCCAAGCTTTAACCAGTGCTCTGCTGAAGTCACAAGCAGGGGCGGACTGACAACTCATGGGGCCCCTGGGCAATAGGGGATCATGGGGCCCCTGTGTCCTTGCCCAAACTCAAAAAAGCCTATGAAAAAGGTACCAGGGGCATCTCATGGGGCCCCCTACTGACCCCGGGCCCTCGGGCAGTGCCCGAATTTCCAAATGGTCAGTCCGCCCCTGGTCACAAGACTGCTCTAACTGCTGATGATCCGCGGTGAGCGGTGATCGTCCATTACTCAGTGGTATTGCTGTTTAAGCTGGTGTCTGTCTGGACACTTTATTTGTGAGTGTTTTGGATTTTTTAATAAATGTATACTGTTTTTAAACGTGCTGCACCATCATTTCTTTTCCTTTGTCCCTGAGTGTGGCTACATTTATGGAGAGATGGTGGTATATGGAAAGGCTCACCCTGAAATTTTTGGCTGCAGAGTATTGCTCCTTGTATTGAGATATTGTCCATCACTGTTGAGGATTTTTTCTAACTGCCTGGATATGTGAATATCACTATAAATTGATTATAACAATAATTAAAGTGTTCATAAATAACAGTGTCAAAAATGTAAATAAATAAAAAAAGTCCTTCTTCCCAAAAATGTATATTAAATACATAAATCTTCTCCCAAAAATATTGTGCTTCCACCATCCACCAGTGAAAAAACAACATCAACCGCACTCACCAGATAATTGGTGAGTAATGCGCCTTTTAGGATTTAGGGATCCTATGCCCCCTCTAAATTCTCCAGAACTCTTTATCTACTTTGGCTCCTAAGACGCTCTCCTCCAACTCACTCCTTCAAAAGCTCTCCAATAATGCAAAGAAAAGAGATACCATAGCGTGATACTGCCAGTAACATTCAATAAAGTAAAAATATTACCAGGCCACTCACATGCTCAAAGAAGGTAAAAAACATTTGTTTATTAGCCCCAAAGGCTCACACATATCTTCATATCCACATTAGTAGCAGGAACCTCACAGACTTGCGGTTTTGCAGAGGATGACCAGGTATTCCACATCAAAGATGTCCGCTTGGAACGCACCCCTCAGCGTGCGCTCCACTCACCGGAAGTGACGTGGACCGTAATAGCGGTGGACCGGAAGTGCGTCAATGCGTTTTGCCCCACCCACAGGGCGTTCTCAAGAGAGGAGGAGAGCATTTTAGGAGCCAAAGTGGATAAAGAGTTCTGGAGAATTTAGAGGGGGCATAGGATCCCTAAAATCCTAAAAGGCGCACTACTCACCAATTATCTGGTGAGTGCGGTTGATGTTGTTTTTTCACTGGTGGATGGTGGACCACTATTACGGTCCACGTCACTTGCGGTGAGTGGAGCGCACGCTGAGGGGTGCGTTCCAAGCGGACATCTTTGATGTGGAATACCTGGTCATCCTCTGAAAAATTGCAAGTCTGTGAGGTTCCTGCTACTAATGTGGATATGAAGATATGTGTGAGCCTTTGGGGCTAATAAACAAATGTTTTTTACCTTCTTTGAGCATGTGAGTGGCCTGGTAATATTTTTACTTTACTGAATGTTACTGGCAGTATCACGCTATGGTATCTCTTTTCTTTGCATTATTGGAGAGCTTTTGAAGGAGTGAGTTGGAGGAGAGCGTCTTAGGAGCCAAAGTGGATAAAGAGTTCTGGAGAATTTAGAGGGGGCATAGGATCCCTAAATCCTAAAAGGTGCATTACTCACCAATTATCTGGTGAGTGCGGTTGATGTTGTTTTTTCACTGGTGGATGGTGGAAGCACAATATTTTTGGGAGAAGATTTATGTATTTAATATACATTTTTGGGAAGAAGGACATATTTATTTATTTACATTTTTGACACTGTTATTTATGAACACTATAATTATTGTTATAATCAATTTATGGTGAAGAGTTTTGTGTTTTGCGCTGTTTATGTATTGTTTTTATATTAATTGGTGTTTTTCACTGTTGCACAGCTGCATACCGTCACCTTAATTTTATTTAGATTTATTCCTTTGTGCGCTGGGGTTTGGTATTTATTTATATGAATATCACTGCTAAAGATATATCTACGGTGTGGATATCGTTTACTCATCGCTCCCAGAGCAAAAACGCTAGTGCTGGTCTATAATCTGATCAGCATTTAGCTCTGGTGAGTTTATCCAATTTATTTGGTGGTGGATCAATCACTGTGTTATGAGTTTCACAGATGAAATTTGGAGTTATTTATGGTGTTTGGACTTTCACAGATTCATTATGGACACTTTAGTTTATGGTGATATTGTATTTTAGCGCATTCCTTTATATATATTTTTCACTTTTATGCCAAAATATTCTTTTGGGTTGGGAGTTGCTGCTATAGTGATTCATTTATTGACAGATGTTAATAGTGTGGCGCTTTTCTAACTCCTATTTAGGAGAACAGGTCTCTGTCCGCTCTACTGCTGCAGAGCGGACACAGACACTGCCTGCTGATTTCAATGGGACAGTCAGATGGAAACGGACCGCCTGTCTGTGTCCACCCGATTGTCATCAGATCTGATCCGCTGGATAGATGGGGAACTTATCCCCATCTGTCTATTTTTGGCATACAGGATCAAGATCAGATACTGGCGGGTGTCAGTGGTCTATTGTCCGCTGACACCTGCCAGTCCATAGAAGCCTGAAAAATGAACAGGCGGACCCCATTGATACACTTGTGTGAAAGGGGCCTTAAACCTACAGGAGGAGTTTTCATTCTCTTCCAATTGTCCTATGAGGCTGCAGGACACCTGACCCTCTGTCTGCACAGTGCTGATTGGCCCTCTGCTGATCACATGCACTCTTCAAAGAAAAAAAAAACACTCTCTAGCAATAAACACCAAACTGAGCATGTGCAGCTTGCTCCCAAGGCTCTGTTCTATCAGCATATGGATTCAGGACAGTAGAAGAAGGGGAGGACCAGAGAAGAAAGGATCAAACAGCCTTTTTACACAATGCAGAGGATTAACCTCTTAGGTATAGGTAACAGTATAACAAGCATGCTTTACTGCATATACAGACTGATTTTACTGTTGTGGGTTTAGTAACACTCTAACATGCTAGCCGCTCGGTTCTTCTTAAACAAATGTGACTTGTACAATGGCCTTCTGTTGAGTTTCCGGAGTTCTCCCTTTCTTAACCACTTGCCCTCCAGAGGATTTCACCCCCCCCCCCCCCCCCACCCTTCCTGACCAGGCCATTTTCTTTTATACGGCGCTGCGTTACTTTAACTGGCAATTGCGCAGTCATGCAATGCTGAACCAAATTACATTTATGTCCTTTTTTCCCACAAATAGAGCTTTCTTTCGGTGGTATTTGATCGCCAATGTGGTGTTTATTTTTTGCGCTATAAACAAAAAAGACAGACAATTTTGGGGAAAACAAACAATATTTTTTTCCAAAATAAATATTTTTAGTGGCACGGGTGGGGCTCGCGTCTGCAAAATCACATATATATACGCACACACACACACATGTGATTTTGCGCACCCGTGCCGCCCTGTAGTAGTATTACTGCTATAGGGGTGGATGGGAAGCAGTTAAAATATAACGACACAAATACAAACGTAATATATGGCAACGTACCAGTCCCTCGATGTGACTACCTTCCTTTTTCAGACTTATTTTCCTATTATTTTTACCTGGTGATCCTGCCAGTAGCATCTTTAAAGTTCTAGGGTGGCCACATCCACTTACTGCACTGTATCTATGGAGGAGCAGAGTGTTCACCCGAGACTGCTTTCCTATATTGGACTGCAAACACCTCAAAGTCAATATTATCCCACTAGAGCGCATGCTTAGGGCCCTTCACAGAGTTTAAACTGGCAATGGATGGGCAGGATTCTGCAGTGCTCAGAACAATGTAATTAGTAAGAATGTAGCAGTGGAAGTTATCAACTGACCAGATTTCTGGCAGGATCAACCATTCTTTTTAACACTTATCAAAAAAAAAAATGCTTTCAATAATGTATTTAACCGACTAAAAGGAAGCAAATAAGGGAAGTCCATTGTTAGGGTTTACATACCCTTTACCAGCTTCCCGACCGCCCTATAGCAGAAATACTGCTACATGGCGGCACAGGTGCGCAAAATCACGTATATATACGTGGGGCGTGTGCGCCATATCCGTGCTGCCATTCACGGCTGCGGCTGTCAATCACCAGGTCCCGGCTGGTTATTACTTGCCGGCGCCCAGTGATTATCGAGGATCTCTGACAGGGAGAACTGTTTTCTTTACTAATAGTTCTCCTCCCTGTCAGCTCGAGCACACTGCTTTGGATGGCTGTGCGCAGCACAGCCATGTAAAGTGGTGTGCTTACAGTTAAGCACACAGACATCGCCCCATAGTAAAACACACACAGCACACAGTTAACCCTTTGATCGCCCCTCATGTTAACCCCTTCCTGCCCAGTGCCAAATAGTACAGTGTCAGTGCTTTTTTTTTTAGCACTGATCACTGTATTGGTGTCACTGGGGATGTCAATGACACCAAGTCAGTTCCCCCCCAGTTTCAGAATGTCCGCCGCCGCAGTCCCACTATAAGTCGCTGATCGCCGCAGTTACTAGTAAAAAAAAAAAAATCCCAGGGGTGGACTGACCATTTAGGTTCTCGGGCACTGCCCAAGGGCCCAGGGTCAGTAGGGGGCCCCATGAGATGCCCCTGGTACCTTTCATAGGCTTTTTTGGGTGTGGCCGAGGACACAGGGGCCCCATAATCCCCTATTGCCCGGGGGCCCCATGAGTTCTCAGTCCACCCCTGTATACCGCCATTTGTAAACGCTATAACTTTCACGTAAACCAATTAATTTACACGTATTGGGAATTTTTTTTTAGCAAAAGACAGGTAGCAGAATACATTTTGCCCTAAATTTATGAAGAAATTCGATTTTTTTTTTTTATAGCGCAAAAAATTAAAACCACGCAGGCGATCAAATACCACCGAAAGTAATCTCAATTCGTGGGGGGAAAAAAAGGATGTAAATTTCATTTGGGTGCAGTGTTGGCGTTGCATGACCGCGCAATTGTCAGTTAAAATAACGCAGCGCCGTAACGCAAAAAAATGGCCTGGTCAGGAAGGCGGGTAAATCCTCCGGAGGGCAAGTGGTTAAAGCAATAAAATGTGAAGCACCGTTAAATGTAGCAGCAGCCAAACCTGCCACCGAACAATTATATACATAAATACAGCTGTGCTGACATCCCCGATAAGGTAATCCTATAAAGAGCCAGTATAACGTAACACAATAGCCCCCTTTTTCAGAATGGAAGACGATGTCGCCGATGAAACAGAGTCCTGTTATTGGTGCAGCACAATGTTCCCGCTGATGCTGAGCAGCTCCCGTGGCTATTTCTGTTTATATTAGTGGGAATGGATACACTCCTATTCCTCTAAGGGGCTGGATAGGTTCTCTCCAATGGCTGCTATTAGCGACACTGACAGATTAATTGACCCTCAATACTTCCAGGTGTGTGGCACACTCTGGGGTCAGGCGGAGCACCGCAGCGCCATGTGTGTTCAATCAATAGTACAAAGTAGGCCCACGTAGATTGTTTTAATTGCGATTTCAATGAATTAGCCAGATCCTAAATAAACTAGACTTATCTTATTATATTGATTACTCAGGTAGAGATATAAATCACTGAACTTGGACAACGTGGTGTGTGGCGTCTCATCAAAGTTGGCAGAAAAACAAGAAACAAGACTTTACTTTCTTAATTACAATTAAAAAATTAAATTAATATATATATTTTTTTAATACTGCCATCATCTGCTGCAATGCTCTACAAAAGAATACGGGTTAGTTATACTAAAACATAAGCACAAAAAGTTTTAATAGACAAGCTATAATATAATTGGGCAGCACAGTGGCTAAATGGTTAGCACTTCCGCCTGGCAGTACTAGGGTCGTTGGTTCAAATCCCAACCACAGCATCACCTGCTTGGAGTTTGCATGTTCTCCCTGTGCCTGCATGGGTTACCTCTGGGTACTCCGGTTTCCTCCCACACCCCAAAGACATGCTGGTAGGTTCATTGGCTCCTGTCTATATTGGCCCTAGTATGTGTATGTATGAATGTGAGTTAGGGACCTTAGATTGTACGCCCCTTGAGGGTTAGGGACTGATGTGAATGTACAATATATATGTAAAGCGCTGTGTAAATAAACAAAAATAAATAAAAAATTGTATGGCAAAAACAAACAGAAACAAGTTATGATAGCAGACACAGTACTCCCCACATAAGCTTACAATCAATCTACAGAAATTGGACCAAAAGTCTTTAACCTCCTCCTGTCCGCCATATAAGGGAATGATGGGCACAAGGTGGTTCTCTCTGGGAGCACACAGCGCGGTGATCGGTGGTGCGCTGTGTCCCTCGGAGACAGCAGATCACCGATCAACGGAAAGAGCCGAAGATGTCGGCTCAGACATGTGATCAGCTGTGTCCAAGTAAATAGAGAAATGCCGTTTATCAGCATTTCTCTCCTCACGCGCTGTCAAAGTGACAGCGCGTGAGGAGAGGAGAGACGGTAATCGGCATCCCTCAGAGGGGACATGTACACTGATCATCAGGGCACTGATGATCAGTGTAGCCCCAGCAGTGCCACCTGTCAGTGCTCATCAATGCCACATATCAGTGCACATCAATGCCACATATCAGTGCCCATCTGAGCTGCCTTTCAGTGCCACCTGTCAGTGCAGCCTATCTGTGCGCGTCAGTGCTGACTATCAGTGTTGCCTAACAGTGCCAGTCAGTGCTGCCTATCAGTGCCATATATGAGTGCTGCCTTTCAGTGCCCATCAGTGATGCCTGTCAGTGCCTCCTCATCAGTGCCACCTATCAGTGCCGCCTAACAGTGCCAGTAAGTGCCACCTATCAGTGCCAGTCAGTGCCGCCTATCAGTGCCATATATTAGTGCTGCCTTTCAGTGCCCATCAGTGATGCCTGTCAATGCCCATCAGTGCCACCTACCAGTGCCTCCTCATCTGTGCTCATCAGTGCCACCTATCAGTGTCCATCAGTGCAGCCTATCAGTGCCCATCCCTGCAGCCTCATTAGCGCACATCAGTGAAGGAGAAAAATCACTTATATACAAAATTTTATAACAAAAACTAAGAAAAAACTTTTTTTTTCAAAATTTTCAGTTGTTTTTGGTTTGCTTAGCAAAAAATAAAAATCCCAGAGGTGATTAAATACCACCAAAAGAAAGCTCTATCTGTCACAAAAAAATGATAAAAATTTCATATGGGTACAGTGTTGCATGACCGTGCAATTTTCATTCAAAGTGCAACAGCACTGAAAGCTGAAAACTGGCCTGCGCAGGAAGGGGGTATAAGTGCTCTGTAGGCAATGGGTTAAATACAGTATGTTGCTTTAGTCAGATGAACATGATATATTACACCAGCCTTTCTCAACCAGGGTGCCTTGAGGTTTCTTCAGGGGTGCCTTGGAAAAATGTCTAAAAATTGCCCAAAACTTGTATACAAGCCAGCGGGTGGAAGAAGCCTGCCTTCTAGTTACACAAAGCCACAGGTTTTCATTATGCCCCAAAATGGCCTTCTAGCTGCCGGCAACCTGACAACCAATGACATCATCAGTTGATAAGGAGGATGTCATCTGCCTGCACAGCATCCAAGTTTGACCCTCCACCCGCCCCTCTCCATCAGTGCTGGGGTCACATTAGCTCAGTGATGGAGAAAAACTGAGGGAGAGGAGAAACATAGGAATAATAGTCAGTACCAGTGTGCAAAAGTGTGCTTTAGAAGAATAAATCACCTTTAGCGTTGGGTGTCCTACATGTGTGGATGTTACTGTGTTATATAAAACTATTAGAATAGTTTTTCACATTTTAGAATGGGGTGCCTCAAGACTGTCCATAATATTAAAAGGTGCCTTGACTGCAAAAAAGTTGAGAAACATTGTATTACAGTGTCATTAGTAATGGGCAGAACACCCCCGTGTTCCGTTCGAACATTGGAACCTAATGAATGTTCGAACTTAATGCCAGTCTAATGCCCCGTGCACAAGATAAGAAAATCGTATGAAAAATTTCACGGAACCACTGATCGAACGACTTTCTCTTCATTAATGAGCAGGATGTTTTAACCAATAATGATATTGTGAACGAAAAAATCTGGTTGAAAATGAAAAATGTTGTCGTTTCGCATATGAACAACCAATTTTCTATGCGGTGGTATGACGGTCGTACGAAAAAAATCTATCAAGTGCTATCACGCATGAGCGGAAACAGAAGATGACTCGGATGTTTATGTCCAAGGAATCTTCGTAAACACGAACGAAAAATCCAAATGTTAAAAGTAGATTGGCCTAATGAGATCATGAAACCGGAATTCTGCAGATTATATTTTATGTATCACTATTTATGTATATAGGTCATGTAATAAACTGTATTATACTCATTGCTGGTAATTGTGTATATCGCTCGTTCTGGCCGGAAGGGCGTGGCTACAAGGTCACACGCACACTGCATCACTTCCACTTGTCCGGAAGACGTCAACACTACGTATTGCCCGACGAATGATTTTTTTAGATTGGCTAATGTGGGCCACGATTTCGACCAACGAACAAACGCCTCCAGATGACCGATCGGTCGATTTTCTAATCGTGTATTCCCACCTTAAGGGACTCAAACTTGTAAATTAAAAAGTGCCCATTTTGGAGACTTATATGCTAGTTATTGGCCATAAAAGTGGTATGGGGACTGGTATACTGCCCTGAGAGACATGAATCAGTGAAAAAAAATTTCAAAAAGCACCATTTTTGAAAGGGGTAGTCATTTTTCATTGCTTAACCATGCGCCCTCCAGAGGATTTACCCCCCTTCCTGACAAGGCCATTTTTTGCGATACAGCGCTGTGTCACTTTAACTGACAATTGCGCAGTCATGCAATGCTGCACCCAAATGAAATGTATGTCCTTTTTTTCCCAGAAATTGAGCTCTCTTTTGGTGGTATTTGATGGCCTGTGCGTTTTTTTATTTTTTGCTCTACAACAAAAATAAAGACTGACATTTTTGAGAAAAAAAACAATATTTTTGACTTTTTGCTATTAAACATGTCCAGTAAACAAATTTAAAAAATCTAATTTAGTCATAAATTTAGGCCAAAATGTATTTTGCTACAAAAAAAAATCCCAATACATGTAAATTAATTGGATTACTAAGTTATAGCGTTTACAAATGGCGGTATAGATACTGGAATTTTCTTTTTTTTTATACTAGTAATGGCGGCAATCAGCGACTTATAGCGGGACTGCGGCGGGCATTCTGACACTGGGGGGAACTGACTTAGTGTCACTGACATCCCCAGTGACACCAATACAGTGATCAGTGCTAATAAAAAGCACTGACACTGTACTAATGACAATGGGCAGGAAGGGGATAACATGTGGGGCGATCAAAGGGTTAACTGTGTGCTGTTTTACTGTGTGCTGTGTGTGAGATCTGTATTGTTTACCACCTTCCCACCCGGCCTATAACGGAATGATGACCAGACGGGAAACCTCGCCGTTGTGTCTGGGCGTCATATGATGTCCTGTCAAAACGAGACACTCTCGCGGCCGTGGGGCCACAGAGATCTGTCACCGGCTGTGTCCACGGGACAGAGTTGATGACATATCACTACACCGGCCCGTTGCCAGTGTCATGTGACCGCTTTGACCAATCACAGCTGATCACATGTCAATTGTATACAATGGATGGCTTCCTGTCATGCCATCTATTGTATACAATTGCGTTGTTAGCTGTGATTGGTCAAAGCAATCACATGATACAGACAGGGCCCTGCTTAGCCCATCTGTATCATGTGATCAGCTTTGACCAATCACAGCTAATCACAACAAAAGACTGAATGAATCAGTTTGATTCAGTAACAATGATTGCATATATCAGTAAAATGCATTGGTATTAGCAATCATAATGTGTTAAAAAAAAAAAAGAACAATCCTGATCGCAAAAGTGTGACAGCGCTGAAAGCTGAAAATTGGCCTGGGCAGGAAGGGGGTAAAAGTGCCCGGTATTGAAGTGGTTACATACAGGTCTCTCCCCCGTCCGTAACACACGGTGATCGCTGGGTGTTGGCTAGCGGGGAATCACTGCCAGGACCCGGTGATCGACAGGTGAGGCAGCCAATGGAAATGCAAAATCACATGTACAGTTGCAAGAAAAAGTATGTGAACCCCTTGGGATTACATGGAGTTTTGCATGAATTGGGCATAAAATGTGCTCTGAATGTCATCTAAGTCACAACCATAGAAGAACACAGTCTGCTGAACATAATACTACACAAACATTAGATGTTGCCATGGTTTAATTGCACATAACATGTAAACATTCACAGTGCAGGGAGGAAAAAGTATGTGAGGCCCTAGCTTAATGACTTCTCCCAGAGCTAATTGCAGCCAGGAGTGAGCCAACCTTGACTCCAATCAGTGTGATGATATTGGATGTGTTGCTGACAGCTGTCCTGCCCTTAAAAAACACACACCTGTTTTGGGTTTACTGGTTTCAAGAAGCACTGTCTGATGTGAACCATGCCTCGCAGAAAAGAGCTTTCAGAAGACCTACCATCAAGAATTGTTGACTTGCATGAAGCTGGAAAGGGTTACAAAAGTATCTCCAAAAGCCTTGATGTTCATGTGTCCACGGTAAGACAGACTGTCTACAAATGGAGAAGGTTTAGCACTGTTGCTACTCTCCCTAGGCGTGGTCGTCCTGTAAAAATGACTGCAAGAGCACAGCGCAGAATGCTGCATGAGGTAAAGAAGAATCCCAGAGTGTCAGCTAAAGACCTACAGAAATCTCTGGCACATGCTAACATTTTTGTTGACACATCTACAATAAGGAAAACATTAAACAAGAATGGAGTACATGGGAGGACACCACGGAGGAAGCCATTGCTGTCCAAAAAGAATATTGCAGCACGTTTGAAGTTTGCAAAAGAGCACCTGGATGTTCCACAGCACTACTGGCAAAATATACTGTGGACAGATGAAACCAAGATTGAGTTGTTTGGGAAGAACACACAACACTATGTGTGGAGAAAAAAAGGCGCAGCACACCGACATCAAAACCTCATCCCCACTGTGAAACATGGCGGAGGGAGCATCATGGTTTGGGGCTGCTTTGCTGCCTCAGGGCCTGGACGGATTGTTGTCATTGGGAAAATGAATTCCAGAGTTTATCAGGACATTTTGCAGGAAAACGTACGACCATCTGTCCGCCAACTGAAGCTCCGCAGAGGATGGGGGATGCAACAGGACAATGACCCAAAGCATACAAGTAATTCAACAAAACAATGGCTGCAACAGCACAGAATACGCCTTCTGGAGTGGCCCAGTCAGAGTCCTGACCTCAACCCGATTGAAATGCTGTGGCATGACCTTAAGAGAGCGATTCACACCAGACATCCCAAGAATATTGCTACACTGAAACAGTTTTATGAAGAGGAGTGGTCCAAAATGACTCCAGATCGTTGTGCAGGTCTGATCTGCAACTACAGGAAATGTTTGGTTGAGGTTATTGCTGCCAAAGGAGGGTCAACCAGTTATTAAGTCCAAAGGATCACATACTTTTTCCTCCCTGCACTGTGAATGTTTACATGTTATGTGCAATTAAACCATGGCAACATCTAATGTTTGTGTAGTATTATGTTCAGCAGACTGTGTTCTTCTATTGTTGTGACTTAGATGACGTTCAGAGCACATTTTATGCCCAATTTATGCAAAACTCCACGTAATCCCAAGGGGTTCACATACTTTTTCTTGCAACTGTATATATGTGATTCTGGGCACCCCTGCTGCCCTGTAGCAGAATTTCTGTTATAGGGTGGTGAGAAAGCAGTTAAAATAAAAAAGAAAAGAAAAAGAAAGAAAAATTCCTTTAAACATCATGCCTGGGGGGTCCCCTTAATCTATGTGCAAAGTTGCACATCTGTACAATGTATAGCACCTGCTGACCTGTGGGGCGCAGTGGGCGAACAACCCGCCGAACGCCCTGACTGTTTGTGTGTTCTTCGAACACACGAATGGCCGATGTTTGAGTCGAACTTACGTTTGCCTCGAACATCAAGCTCATGACTATATATTAACCCCTTCCCACCGGCGCCTCCCGGCCCTTTAAGAGTTTCAGACGTCGGGAGGCGGGGCGGGTGGGGCGTGGTTTAGGGATCATGTGACCGTTGTGACGCGTCGTCACGGCGGTCACATGATCGGGAAAGGTCCTGATCAAAAGAGCAGACCAGGACCTTTCCGTGAGTACCGGACATGTGTGCTGGGAGCGTGCATCAAAAGGCCATGTGACATAAAACGACTAATAAGTGACCATATAAATACCATAAATAAATGTGGCAAACATATATAGAGTGCAACTAGTATAAAACAAAAAATGGTGATATAAACGCAGTGAAACCAAATGAATGTATTACTGTGCACCGTAAAATACAATAACACAATGAAGAAATAAATAACATGTGACTAAAAAAAATTGATAAATGCGACATAAAGTCCATGTGCAAAAAAAAACGCATCCAGAAAAAAAAAGAAACAACGTGGATAGGTAAATGATTAGTGAATCCCACACCGGCTAAAATGCTTCCTCACCTCCGCGCCCAGACCCCAAGGGGCCAAAAAGTTTTCAGGACACTGCAGGGGCCCTTTAAGTGGAATCCCAAACGGCGATGTAGGGAAGATATCCCCCTCACTGGTGGACCATACTGTTCAGCGGTGGTAATATATCTTTCACTTTTGGACACGGAAATCAGCCATCACACAGAACTCCTGCCAGGGGTCCGTTGGACCAGAAAAAACAGCCAGCTCACAGCACTCCCAGGGAGACAAAAAAAAGTGCTTCCATAGTGTAATATTGTAAATGAATCAAATTTATTGTAAAGACAAATGTGCACTTACATGGGAACAGATCAAACAAGGCATCAATCACATGCTGATATGGGTGTACTGGGTGTACCAATATGACTCAGTTCGTGTCAGAAATGACGTCACCACATTCCGCTCTCCGACCCGGAGACGTTCTTTAGTATAAAACAATAGCTAAACAAAGAACGCATACATGTAAATCTAAAGTTCAATCCCTAAAGGGGGCAAGTAGAGGGAGGGAAGGGCCTTAGTAGTGCTCAGGCAGGCATGCCTGAGGACGTCGGGCCCTCCAGCCACCCTCGTAAAGTCTGTTTCTGATTGTTTGGTCAGAGACCTTCACACCAGTGGCCTGCTGAAGGTAATTTTGTAGGGCTCTGGCAGTGTTCATCCTGTTCCTCCTTGGACAAAAGTGCAGATACCGGTCCTGCTGATGGGTTAAGGACCTTCTACTGCCCTGTCCAGCTCTCCTAGAGTAACCACCTGTCTCCTGGAATCTCCTCCATGCTCTTGAGACTGTGCTGGGAGACACAGCAAACCGTCTGGCAATGACACGTATTGATGTGCCATCCTAGAGGAGTTGGACTGCCTGTGCAACCTCTGTAGGGTCCAGGTATCGCCTCATGCTACAGGTAGTGACAGTGACCCTAGCCAAATGAAAAACTAGTGAAAAACAGTCAGAAAAGATGAGTAGGGGAAAATGTCAGTGGCCTCCACCTGTAAAACCATTCCTGTTTTGGGGATCGTCTCATTGTTGCCCATCTAGTGCACCTGTTGTTAATTTCATTAACACCAAAGCAGCTGAAACTGATGAACAACCCCCTCTGCTACTTAACTGACCAGATCAATATCCCAGGAGTTTAATCGACATGATGCTATACTCTGATTAAAAAGTGCTCCTTTAATTTTTTTTTGAGCAGTGTTGTTTCAGACCTGAAACAGAAATGTCTTGTCCCTGAGGAGGAGATCCCTGAGGAGACTGCCCCCCCAGGCCAGCTGCCATGTGTTTGTCCCCCCAGGCCAGCTGCCATGTGTTTTCTGATCATTGTGGATCTAGTCTGGTGTCATAGGGAGAAAGTGTCTGGAGGGCCTGAGGGGGCTTGTCGTCTGTGGATCTAGTCTGGTGTCACAGGGAGAAAGTGTCTGGAGGGCCTGAGGGGGCTTGTCGACTATGGATCTAGTCTGGTGTCACAGGGAGAAAGTGTCTGGAGGGCCTGAGGGGGCCTGTCGTCTGTGGATCTAGTCTGGTGTCACAGGGAGAAAGTGTCTGGAGGGCCTGAGGGGGCTTGTCGTCTGTGGATCTAGTCTGGTGTCACAGGGAGAAAGTGTCTGGGGGGCCTGAGGGGGCTTGTCGTCTGTG
The DNA here is from genome assembly GCF_062004578.1 of Staurois parvus. NCBI lineage: Eukaryota > Metazoa > Chordata > Amphibia > Anura > Ranidae > Staurois > Staurois parvus. The sequence continues at coordinate 7,413,222 of NW_028317991.1, read as the reverse complement.
GATCTAGTCTGGTGTCACAGGGAGAAAGTGTCTGGAGAGCCTGAGGGTGCCTGTCATCTGTGGATCTATTCTGGTGTGACAGGGAGATAGTGTCTGGAGAGCCTGTCGTCTGTGGATCTAGTCTGGGTCACAGGGAGATAGTGTCTGGAGAGCCTGAGGGAGCTTGTCATCTGTGGATCTGGTCTGGTGTCACAGGGAGAAAGTGCCTGGAGAGCCTGAGGGGGCTTGTCGTCTGTGGATCTAGTCTGGTGTCACAGGGAGAAAGTGTCTGGAGGGCCTGAGGGGGCTTGTTGTCTGTGGATCTAGTCTGGTGTCACAGGGAGAAAGTGTCTGGAGGGCATTGGAAGGAGGCAGACACTTGTGAGCACAGACAGTTGTGAGTGATCCTAGAGGCTGCTTGCTGTTGACCCCCCCCCCTCCCAGTTTTAGAGAGTTAGCTGTGTGTTTAAAGGGGACATAGGGGTTGATTTACTAAAGGCAAATAGACTGTTTTTTTCTTTTTTCTGCATGTGATTGGGAATTCTTTGCAAAGTGAAGATGTACCTCATTTATTAAGCTCTCGAGCAACTGCAGGTCTATTTGCCTTTAGTAAATCAACCCCATAGTGTCCAGTGTCCCGAAGAGCTTAGCCTATTTAATTCCTGGTGAAAGGACTTTGCTTGGAGCTACTACTACAACATTTAGTCCATTCTTTTAAATCCAAAGACTGGGTTTATAGTTCTACAGAAGAAAGCGTCCTCCTATTTGTACACAGTTTTGGAGTATACCACTCAATTCCCTATCCCCATCCAAGTTATTCAAAAAGAAAAACACCAAAAAGAATACCCCTGGACTGTTCATTGAGTGACTGTGACCATGTGCCTGACTACGGGGAAACGGACCCTGGGCATCTTTCTAGCGGCTCCTATGGGGGTAACGCTACACATAACAATCTTTTATAGATTCTTTTAGATTCTTTTCACATGGACTCCTGAAGAAGATAGTGAGTTTTTGAAATGCATTGAACTCTCATATGGACTTGTCCATATGAGAACTATTTATTTTAATTTCTGTATAATAAAACTGGAAACTTTTTATTGTATGATTCTTGTGTTACCATTATCTTGCAATATGCCCTCATAAGTCCTTCTTGCGTAGAGTCAACTGAGCATGTATAGCGTAAACTCAGGCATCTTCCCCCCCAACCAAGAAGCCCTCCCTTGTGTGTCTGTGCTCAAGTACATGCTGGTGGATGTCATTTTTTGCATATGGCTGTATGCTATACTTGTGTTTATGATAGCATCAGTGTGAACCTAACTACAACCATTCATGCCTATGGGCTGTATACAACACCTGGGATTCTTGGGTGGGGGCAAATCTCCAGATTTTACATTGCAGGGGCTTAGCCATTCGTGGGCATGAACCCTTAAAAAGAGATCTGTCTTCCTCACAGGGTGTCTTCCTGTGAAATGTCAATAATTGGGGGAGATCATGCAGTGTGTTGAGATGATGCAGAATTACATGCTGTGTATAGAGTTAACACTGGGGTCTACACAGATGAGGAATGTATTTTGTGAAATCTGCTGAGTGTTTATGAATTAATATGGATTTTTTGTTTGGAAACTCCCTCTTGTTTTGTGATCCTTGATAAGGGGCCATAGTTCTGTAGCGCTCAACCCCCGAAGGAGCCGCTGGGATTAAGGGGCACTTCTGTCCTTACTTCAGTGATGAACCATATATATTGGATCCACAGCACACCAGTACACCTTGTGGGAAGTTTTATAACAGGTTTAATAACACAGGTAAACCTCTGCAAATAGACTGCAAATTAACTTGGAAAATCGCAGTTAAATGCACTGAATACACAAACCTTCTAGAATTGGCACAATCACATCAATAAACACAATATTCATGTATATACGTATATACCAGTGTAGCTATAGATCAGAATTAACCCCCTGCAACTACAGCAACTACCTCTGCTGTTCTGGAAACAATGTCCGTGTACTTCAACAGTAGGGCTGCAGACTAGCTCCCACATGTCCTCTGCAAAGGCACACATGGCTCCCCTCCCCCTCCTCCTTGCAAAGCCTCCTGGTCCTGTAGTCCTGTGCAGTATAAAGTTACATTGTCTGCCTCTGTGATGAAACTGCATCTCCCACAAACACTCCAGTACTGCTGAGAGCTGAGCCAATCAAACCCTTTCTGGCAACATGCAGTCTTAAAAGGGAAACAGTTCTTTAAAAGGGAAACAGCAATGGCCCCGCTACAGTTCTACTTTAATTTTTCCACAATGCTTCTAGATTCAGAGGTGAATGAGGGCTGGTTTTAAGCGCTTCTACTGCCTGTTCAAAATATGTAAATACCTTAGTGTGCATAATCCGGACACAGGTTCCCTTTAACCCCTTTCTGACTGCCCCGATGTCCCTTCTTTCTGAATGCCTGGGGGGGTGGGAAAGATCAGCCAACCATGTAACCACTGTGATTGGCTGTCACATGAATAGGAGCAGGCTCTGCTGGCTACTGATCATTAGTGGGGACCAAGAACTGTCTTTTACAGCTCGTTCTCTGTGCTGGGAGTGCACAGTAATACTGGCCACCCAGCAATGCATATGTGCGGTGAGTGGATGTTAAAGCCCACCGTTGTGTTCTGATCAAAACGCTGCATGCTAAGCCACGCACAATGTATTCTGTGTGCTTTTCTTTTGAAGCTTGTCATTACTTGGCATTATGTCTTTTAACTGCTATAGGGCAGCAGGGCTGCGCAAAATCACGTATATATTTCCTGGGTAGGGCACAAGCGCGGCATGTCAATCACCGGGTCCCTGCCAGAGATTCCCCACCGGCACCCAACAGTCGCCCTGCAAAGTTGACAGGGGAGAGGCCTGTGTGAAAACAACACAGGTCTTTCTCCTGCAAGCAAGGACATGCTGTTTTGTATTTCTATGCACAGCAGAGAAATACAAAACAACATGTCTCCCTAGTAAAACAGCACACAGCACACTGTTAACCCTTTGATTGCCCCAAAGTCAACCCCTTCTTGCCCAGTGCCATTTGTACAGTGTCAGTGCTTTTTTGTTAGCACTGATCTCTGTATTAGTGTAATTGGGATGTCAGTGGCAGTTAGTCAGTTCCCACCCAGTGTTAAAATGTCTGACGCAGTCCTGCTATAAGTCGCTAATTGCCGCCATTACTAGTATAAAAAAAATAAAAATTCCAGTATAAACTGTATACCACCATTTGTAGATGCTACAAATGTAAATCAATTAATTTACACATATAGGGATTTTTTTTGTAGCAAAGCCATGTAGCAGAATACATTTTGATCTAAATTTATGATGAAATTTGATTTTTAAAGAATTGTACACCTTATTCTTTTGTGTCAATGATCTTGCTTTTGACTGTTTCTTTGTTGTTGTGCTGTCTATAATAAAATTCATTGTAAAAGAAACTTACCGTATTTTTCGCTCCATAAGACGCACTTTTTTCCCCCAAAAAAAGGGGGGAAAATGTCAGTGCGTCTTATGGAGCGAATATAAAGCGGCCGGTCCGGTATTTCTGCCGCCACCATGTCAGAATACCGGGCCGGCCGCTCAGCTGTTGTCTCCTGCAGGGCCTTACCTGTTCCTCGCTCCAGCGCTGCACAGTCTTCCCGCGCTGGCTTCTGTGACAGCCGGGTGCCCACTGCGCATGCGCTTCGCTTTGCGAATGGTCATCGCAGTCTCTGGTCATCTGTACTGTGTCCGCAGTCTCTGGTCATCTCCTGTACTGTGTCCGCAGTCTCTGGTCATCTCCTGTACTGTGTCCGCAGTCTCTGGTCATCTCCTGTACTGTGTCCGCAGTCTCTGGTCATCTCCTGTACTGTGTCCGCAGTCTCTGGTCATCTCCTGTACTGTGTCCGCAGTCTCTGGTCATCTCCTGTACTGTGTCCGCAGTCTCTGGTCATCTCCTGTACTATGTCCGCAGTCTCTGATCATCTCCTGTACTATGTCCGCAGTCTCTGGTCATCTCCTGTACTATGTCCGCAGTCTCTGGTCATCTCCTGTACTATGTCCGCAGTCTCTGGCCATCTCCTGTACTATATCTGCAGTCTCTGGTCATCCCCTGTACTGTGTCCTCAGTCTCTGGTCATCTCCTGTACTATGTCTGCAGTCTCTGGTCATCTCCTGTACTATGTCCGCAGTCTCTGGTCATCTCCTGTACTGTGTCCGCAGTCTCCGGTCATCTCCTGTACTATGTCTGCAGTCCATTGGTTCAGAATTTTTTTTCCCTGTTTTTCGCCTCTAAAACCTAGGTGCGTCTTATGGTCAGGTGCGTCTTATGGAGCGAAAAATACGGTAATTAAATGCCAATGTGTCATTTTAATAAAGTTGATTTAAAAATAGTGACCGGTGTGATGCTCTGTGATCAGCTGGTGCGAAGGTACCCTAAATAAATAGATAGTTTTATTTAACGTCTGTGATAGCCATACTCTCCAGATGTTTCAGGGGTTTTTTTTTCACATTTATTTCTACTTTTCTTTTTTTATATATTTTGTAGAGGCGTTGCAGGTGTAATCTGAGAAAATCTATTTAATCTTCTATCAGTGATCATAAAAATGATGCATGAAAATCTCCCCTTTTGTCGGGTGTCTCCAATAACTTTGAGGCGGCAGCTGTGACTGTTTGTGGACTGTGACAAAACTGCGAAGCAGTCGGGCGATATTAAAACACCTGTCAGATTATCTGCATGAGCTCAAAATGACTGTAAAACATGAAATTACAATCATTTATTTCATAAATCAATACCATCTGTGCTCATTGTTCACTGTACACACAGATCAGCTGGTTAGCGCTGTATATTGCTTACACTCAGAAATAGTGTTTGCTCTAAGAAATATAATACAAATCATATTGTGTAAAATTACAGTCCGGTCTACTATTTTGAATGAGAGCTTTTTTTCCTAAGAAACAGAAACATTGGTTAAATTGATTTTAATTCAAGGGAAATACAATGTATTAGGGGTCGGATTTACAGTGCCTTGAAAAAGTATTCATACCCCTTGAAATTTTCCACATTTTGTCATGTTACAACCAAAAAAGGTAACTGTATTTTATTGGGATTTTATGTGATAGACCGACACAGAGTGGCACTTAATTGTGAAGCGGAAGGAAAATGATAAATGTTTTTCAAAATTGTTTACAAATAAATATCTGAAAAGTGTGGCATGCATTTGTATTCAGCCCCCTTTACTCTGATACCCCTAACTAAAATCTAGTGGAACAAATTGCCTTCAGAAGTCACCAAATAGGTATAGAGTCCACCTGTGTGTAATTTAGTCTCAGTATAAATACAGCTGTTCTGTAAGGTTTGTTACATAGTTACATAGTTGCATAGTTAGTCTGGCTGAAAAAAGACAAAAGTCCATCCAGTTCAACCATAGAAAAAAGTAAAAAAGTTATAATCCTATACCCACAGTTGATCCAGAGGAAGGCAAAAAAACCAGCACAGCATGATCTAATTTGCTCTTGCAGGAGAAAAAATTCCTTCCTTATCCCCCTAGTGTCAATCGGATATTCCCTGGATCAACTTTACCTATAAATGTTAGTATCCAGTTATATTCTGTGTATCCAAGAAAGAATCCAGGAATTTTTTAGAGCAATCCACTAAGCTGTCCAGAACCAACTCTTGAGGGAGTCTATTCCACATTTCACAGCTCTTACTGTGAAGAATCCTTTCCGTGTTTGGAGATTAAATCTCTTTTCCTCCAGACGTAAAGAGTGCCCCCTTGTCCTCTGTGATGACCTCAGGGTGAATAACTCTACACCGAGTTCACTATATGAACCACTGATGTATTTATACATGGAGATCATATCCCCCTTATGTATTATACATGGAGATCATATCCCCCCTTATGTATTATACATGGAGATCATATCCCCCTTATGTATTATACATGGTGATCATATCCCCCCTTATGTATTATACATGGAGATCATATCCCCCCTTATGTATTATACATGGAGATCATATCCCCCCTTATGTATTATACATGGTAATCATATCCCCCCTTAATCTCCTCCTCTCAAGAGAGAATAAATTCAGTTCCTCTAATCTTTCCTCATAGCTGAGCTCCTCCATGCCTCTTATCAGTTTGGTTGCCCTTCTCTGTACTTTCTCCAGTTCCCCAATGTTCTTTTTGTGAATTGGTGCCCAAAATTGAACTGCATATTCCAGATCAGGTCTTACTAATGATTTGTACCGGGGGAAATGATCTCTCTCTCTGGAGTCTATACCTCTTATAATATGAGAGAGGATTTTGCTCGCTTTAGAACCCGCAGCTTGGCATTGCATGCCATTATTAAGCTTGTGATCTACCAGAACTCCCAGATCCTTCTCCACCATTGATTCCCCCCAGTTGTACCCCCCCCCTAGTATGTATGATGCATGCATATTCTTAGCCCCCAAGTGCAGAACCTTACATTTATCAACATTAAACCTCATTAGCCATATAGTTGCCCAATTACACAGAGCATTGAGGTCGGCTTGTAAATTGGAGACATCCTGTAAGGACGTTATTCCACTGCACAGCTTGGTGTCATCTGCAAAGACTGAAATGGGATTTATAATTTCAGACCCGATATCGTTTATAAATATATTAAAAAGTAAGGGTCCCAACACTGAACCCTGGGGTACACCACTGATGACCCCAGACCATTCAGAGTATGAATCATTAACCACTACTCTTTGAATACGATCTTTTAGCCAATTTCCTATGCATTTACATACGGATTTTTCCAAGCCTGTAGACTTTACCTTACACATTAGCCATGTGTGGGGAACTGTGTCAAACATTTTGGCAAAATCTAAGTATACCACGTCCACCGCCACCCCTCTGTCCAAGTATACCACGTCCACCGCCACCCCTCTGTCCAAGTCTACCACGTCTACCGCCACCCCTCTATCCAAGTATACCACGTCCACCGCCACCCCTCTGTCCAAGTATACCACGTCCACCGCCACCCCTCTATCCAAGTATACCACGTCCACCGCCACCCCTCTATCCAAGTATACCACATCCACCGCCACCCCTCTGTCCAAGTATACCACGTCCACCACCACTCCTCTGTCCAAGGTTTTTCTCACCTCCTCATAAAAAGAAATCAGATTTGTTCGACAACTTCTGTCTTTTATGAATCCATGCTGTCAGTTGCTTAAAATATATTTTTCCAGCAAGAACTCATCTATTTGGTTTTTTATTAAACTCTCCAGTATCTTCCCAACTATAGAAGTTAAACTAACAGGTCTATTATTACTTGACAAAGATTTTGACCCCTTTTTAAATATAGGCACCACATTGGGCTTACACCAATCCAGTGGTACTATGCCAGTCATTAAAAAGAAGAACATTAGTGAACAAACAGCATCATGAAGGCCAAGGAACACACCATACAGGTCAGGGATAAAGTTGTGGAGAAGTTTAAAGCAGGGTTAGGTTATAAAAAAATATCCCAAGCTACGAATATCTCATGGAGCACTGTTCAATCCATCATCCGAAAATGGAAAGAGTATGGCACAACTGCAAACCTACCAAGACATGGCCGTCCACCTAAACTGACAGGCTGGGCAAGGAGAGCATTAATTAGAGAAGCTGCCAAGAGGCCCATGGTAACTCTGGAGGAGCTACAGAGATCCACAGCTCAGGTGGGAGAATCTGTCCACAGGACAATTATTAGTCGTGCACTCCACAAATCTGACCTTTATGGAAGAGTGGCAAGAAGAAAGCCATTGTTGAAAGAAAGCCATAGGAAGTCCGTTTGCAGTTTCCGAGAAGCCATGTGGGGGATACAGCAAACATGTGGAAGAAGGTGCTCTGGTTGGATGAGACCAAAATGGAACTTTTTGGCCTAAAATCAAAACACTATGTGTGGCGGAAAACTAACACTGCACATCACCCTAAACACACCATCCCCACCATGAAACATGGTGGTGGCAGCATCATATTGTGAGGATACTTTTCTTCAGCAGGGACAGGGAAGCTGGTCAAAGTTGATGGGAAGTTGGATGGAACCAAATACAGGGCAATCTTAGATGAAAACCTGTTAGAATCTGCAAAAAACTTGAGACTGGGGCGGAGGTTCACCTTCCAGCAGGACAACGACCCTAAACATCCAGCCAGAGCTACAATGGAATGGTTTGGATCAAAGCATATTCATGTGTTAGAATGGTCCACTCAAAGTCCAGACCTAAATCCAATTAAGAATCTGTGGCAAGACTTGAAAATTGCTGTTCACAGACGCTCTCCATCCAATCTGACAGAGCTTGAGCTATTTTGCAAAGAAGAATGGGCAAAAATGTCCCTCTCTAGATGTGCAAAGCTGGTAGAGGCATCCCCAAAAAGACTTGCTGCTGGAATTGCAGCGAAAGGTGGTTCTACAAAGTTGACTCAGGAGGGCTGAATACAAATGCACACCCCACATTTCAGATATTTGTAAAAACATGTCTGTGAATATATTAAAAAGAAAAAACTGAAATATCACATGTACCTAAAGCGGGGTTCCACCCAAAAGTGGAAGCTCCGCTTATCTGCCTCCAGTTGTTTGCCCTCCCGGAGCCCACTGGGAAACTAAACAGGTCCCAGAGCACTGCGTCCCATTCATAAAGTGCAGCGTGCTTCCTGCATGTGCAGTAGGAAACCGATTGTGAAGCTGCAAGGCTTCACTGTCAGTTTCCCCTAGTTAGGATGGCAGCATCAGCACCCAACAGCTAATTGAAGAATCGGCTTGGGTTGAAGACACTGCTGGATGCCCGGACAGGTAAGTGCCCTAATATTAAAAGTCAGCAGCTACAGTAGTTGTAGCTGTTGACTTTTAAATTTTTTTTTGGGGGGGGGGCTGGGGGTGGAACTTTACTTTAAGTATTCAGACGCTTTACTTGGTACTTTGTTGAAACACCTTTGAGTCGTTTTGGGTATGACTCAACAAGCTTTGCGCATTTGGATTGGGTGATTTCCTGCCACTCTTCTTTGCAAATCCTTTCAAGCTCAGTCAGGTTGGAATGGGACCATTAGTGGATAGCCATTTACAGGTCTCTCCAGAGATTTTCAATAGGATTCAAATCAGGGATCTGGCTGGGCCACTCTAGGACATTCACAGAGCTGTCCCTAAGCTACTCCTGTGTTGTCTTGACTGTGTGCATAGCATCATTGTCATGTTGGAAGGTGAACCTTCGGCCCAGTCTGAGTTCCTGAGAACTCTGGAACAGATTTTCATTGAGGATCTCTGTGTACTTTGCTCCATTCAGTTTTCCCTCAACCCTGACCAATCTCCCAGGCCCTGCTGCTGAAAAAACACTCCTACAGCATGATGCTGCCACCACCGTGGCTGATTTCCTCTAGACATAATGTTTAGAATTGAGGCCAAACAGTTCAATTTTGGTTTCATCAGACCAAAGAATCTTGTTCCTTACAGTCTGAGAGTCCTTCAGGTACTCTTTTACAAACTCCAGAGGAGAGCCTTTCATCTAGCCACTCTGCCATAAAGCCCAGATTGGTGGAGGGCTGCAGTGATGGTTGTCCTGAAACTTTGTTCCATCTACACACAGGATCTCTGGAGCTCAGTCAGAGTTACCATCAGGTTCTTGATCACTTCCCTTACTAAGGCCCTTCTCCCCAGATTGCTCAGTTTGGCCGAGTGACCAGCTCTTGGAAGAGTCCTGGTTGTGTCAATCTTCTTCCATTTGAGAATTATGGAGGCCACTGTGCTCTTGGGAACTTTTTGTGCGGCAGAATTTTTTTCGTAGCCTTCCCCAGATCTGTTCCTTGCAACAGTCCTGTATCTGAGTTTTGCAGACAGTTCTTTTAACCTCATGGCTTTTACTCTGATAAAGTATGCATTGTCAGCTGTGAGGCCTTTTATAGAGAGGTGTGTGCCTTTCCAAATTGTGTCCAATCTATTTAAGTGTTGTTGCAAAGGGTCTGAATACCTATGTAATATTCCAGTTTTTCCTTTTTCGTACATTTACAAATGTATTTAAAATTCTGTTTTTACTTTGTCATTGTGGGTCACTGAGTGTAGATTAATGAGAAAAAAAAATAAATTTGAACAACTGCAGGTTCAGGCTGCAACATAACAAAATTGAAAAAAGTGATGAGGCTCTGAATACCTTAAGAATGCACTGTATATTCAGTACAATTTCCCAATACATATACACTTGTAGCAACCTCCTAGTAAGGTTTCTATAATATTAGGCAAATTTAGTTCTTTTTGGCTCCTCTATAGTCAGTGGAGCAGTTGTTGATTGGGCATTCAGTTTTTCACAGGCTGCAGGTGTGATTGTTTCCCCTTTATTATACAGGACTGTAGAATCCTAGTGGGTTGGAAAGTCAAATAAGCAGTCTGAATATTTATGGGACTTCAGCCTATCCCTGAGGAGGTGTGTCTAGAATGTGGTTGAAGAGCACATAAATAGTCTGAGGCTCAGAGCAGCCTGATAGTAAGTTCTGGGCCTAAGTCCTAGGTCTAGTCCTGTAGGGGGAGTCTCCAGCCTGAGGAGCTTTGACCCTCTGACCAGATTGCTGGAGTTTGCGGCATGTTCATCAAGGTCCCAGCTATGGCATAGCTGTGGGGAGTATTCCTAAAACCTTTTCTGGAGCTCATTAAGGGATTTCACCTAATTGACCTGGTCAGGAGAGTTCACTGAAGTGTCCCTGGTGGAAGATGGAATGGGAACTGTGGATACTGGAAGGAGGCATCTAATGATCCTATGACATTGTCAGTACTGACCTGAACTCAGGGTCCTAATGGCTGAATGTTACTTTCCTTTGGGTGGAATTGCTTTTAGAAGGGCTCAGTTCTGACCACCTTTCTTTGCTGCTGTTAAAAGACTATTCAGGAAGACATAGCAAAGTGAAGTGTTCTCCTGCTATTATTCAGTATTTCTGGGGTATCCCATATCACCCTACACCTTCTCCAAGTTCTTCAGTAATAAATTTATAAAAAGACATTCGCTAGACTGATTAGTGAGCCAAAGTAAATGAACTATTCCTGTGTGCCTTGTTACCTCTGCACTTATCTTGGGAAAGGACCAGTTAAATTACAGCGACTCCTCCAGGGGTAGCACTACACACCTCCCCACATTTTGTCTCTTTACAAAGCTGGAAGCTCAGATAAATACTGTACCTGTTGGTCTACCAGAAATCCAGTGAGTTCCTAACTCAGCCAGCATTTTTCTGAGATCTCTACAATTGAGCCCAGAGGTGATTGAGATTTGTCAGCGGGAGGAGGTCCCAGGCGGGGCTACATGTTGGTTGCCCTGGAATGATAAAGTTTTACAAGCGTTGATTTTTTTGGTCTGTCCCATCTGTTTTTTTTCTGGATGTATTGGAACTTCAGGATAAAGATGAACCCCTGTTGGGTGCCTGCACACGATCAGCCAAAAGAATGATTCACCCTACAGGATTTTGGAGCAATAAAAAACCTAACTTCCTGTGGTTTACCCTACAGGGTGGTTCACCTTACAGGATTTTGGAGCAATAAAAAACTTTGAAAAAATCTTTCTGTGCTATACTTAAATCCCAAACAATGTTAGCTATTGTGAGGGAAGTGCTAGCTATACTGCAAATGAAGCTCCAAGGCACACACAGATGCACAGACACGGGCCTGAGGGTGCTCGTTTTGCTGTGCCCAGCTATGCGCATAAGTACGCTCACATGCGCATGCTGTCTTGATCATGCTTGAACGCCTCCTGCCCTGACTTTGACTTGTCTCTGGATCCTGCTGTGCCCTCCTGCTCATCTATCTCCTCTGAGGATATTGACCTTGGCCAACACCTTGACCACTATCCTGCCTGCTGTTCATACCTGATCTGACCATCTGTTACTGACCAGGCTCACCTGACCATACATTCTATTTTATCGTTCTATAAAAATATAAAGACTCAGCAAGTGCGTAATAAAAAAGCAGCTATTGCACTAAAAGGAAAACCATATGCCTTCAAGAAATAAATAAGATAATTGTGCAGCGCTAAGAATTATCGAACAGTATAACATAAATAAATCCAGAGGGTGTCCAATTAATAATTCAAATATGTGTATTAAAGGGATTGCTCTGATAATGTGAAAGTTCAAATGGATGTAATCACAGTTCAGATAAACATCAACGCTTTCAATAATTGTGACCAATGTAACTGTGTTATTCCCAGTAGTATACGATTCAGTATTCAGGTGAAGTGCGGGATATAGGGAAAATTCACACTCACCAGATGCGCATATATAAAACGCGTTGTATACAGTAAATGATGGTCTGCCAGGGATCCCTTCTAGGATGATACCGGGTACAACCTAGGGTTAGGTGGCCTTCATCTGGATTACAGGATGATGATAAGCAAAGAAAAAAAGAAAAGAAAGCCTAGCACTGCCTGTATGTGCACTAGGTGGAAAATGCAATAGTTTACAGTAAAATACACCAGGAACCTAAAACCCGAATGTATCTTTAGTTTAAATCAGCTAAATACATTCCAGGGGCATCAAAACAAAAGGTGTTCCATGCCTTACAGTTGGTTTTATTTAGAAAGCAGCAGCAACAACCTGAGTAGAAAGGTCTGTCGCCTGCCAGTGTGTGATGCAGAGTGGGATCCTTGCTCTTGGTGTGGAAGTGGGGTTCTCTCTGCAGAGATCTGGCACACCCCTTGCTGCAATCAGCAAAGGTTAATTTTCCTGTTGATTGGAAACTTCTAGCTGTTACTCAGCAGGAGGTGTGTCGGACCTTTACAGAGACACCACTGCTTCCACGCAGGAAGCATGGGTCCAACTCTGCAGCATGTTTCTCTACCCAGGCTGTAGCAAAAAAAACAGCTGTTCGATTTTGAAAACCTTTTGCTTTAAAGTGTTACTAAATCCTGGACCCTGCATTCACTATATCTGATCACCCACAGAACACAGAACATGGTAATGCAATTATTTTAGTAAATATAAACTGCTAAATACCTTCTCTCATCAGAAAGTATATAGCAGACTTGAAAATTCTATCAGTGTCCAGCAGAGCACTGCTTAAACCTTGTAGGAGGAGTTTTCATTCTCCCCTGATTGTCCTATGAGGCTGCATAACACCTGACCCTCTGTCTGGACAGTGCTGATTGGCCCTGCACTGATCACAGGCACTCTCCCAAGAGAAAAAAACTTTCTAGCAATTCATATCAAACTGAGCATGTGCAGCTTGCCCCCAAAGCTCTGTTCTATCAGTAGATGGATTGGGGACAGTAGAACAAGAGGAGGGGCAGAGAAGACAGGATCAAACAGCCTTTGTACACAATGCAGAGGATTAACCCCTTAGGTACCACAGTGAGTATAACTAGCATGCTTTACTGCATATACAGACTGATTTTACTGTTGTGGGTTTAGTAACACTCCAACATGCTTCCTGCTCTGTTCTCTATGGACAAATGTGACCTGTACAATGGCCTTCTGTTGAATGCCTGTGGAGTTCTTCCTTTCTAAAATAAAGAATGAAAAAGAAAATCTTAAAGTATAACTTAACACAAATACAAACTTAATATATGGCAACGTACCAGTCCCTCGATGTCACTGCATTCCTTTTTCAGACTTATTTTCCTATTATTTTCACCTGGTGATCCTGCCAGTAGCACCTTTCCAGTTCTAGGGTGGCCAGGCCCACTTACTGCACTGTATCTATGGAGGAGCAGAGTGTTCACCCAAGACTGCTTTCCTATATTGGACTACAAACACCTCAAAGTCAATATTATCCCACTAGAGCGCATGCACACACATGCTTTACTGCATATACAGACCGATTTTATTGTTGTGGGTTTGGTAACACTTTAAATCACCTTGCATGCTTTTAACTGATTTACACTGAAAATTCGATTGGGATTTAACAGCAATATTTTAGACACACAAATTTGATGACAATAGTTTTTACTCCATTTTTCCTTGTAGGAGTTGCTTAGCATTTTGGCAGAAAATATGGTCTTCTCTGGGACAATGGACAAACCCAACTGCACAGAGAATTTTTATTGCTAGGATTGCAACGCCTTTTTGTTTAATTTTCCCGGTTAAAAGCCGCTGTCAAGATTTACTGACTTCTGGGGCCTTATTTTTCATTTGGAGAATTTATGTCTATTAGGGATAAAAAAGATTTCTTCATAAAGCTACAATTATATGCAGCGCCGCCTTTGATGTTCTGTGAAATTCATTTTCTGCTGATCTGTAATCAAAGTGTTCTAAGCCTTGTGCATGTCGGCTATTTTTATGTGTTTGGCTGCTTTTCAGAAATAGGGAATTTTATATCTACGTTTCCTAAACTGTACAGAAGAACACGGAGCTTCTTATGTGGAAGTTGACCATATTAAAGGATGACAAGATTAAAGTCTCCAGTAAGCTTGAAGAATATCAAGTTTTGCCAGCACAATTTATCTCCCAGATCCCTCTATCCTTCTTTCCACCATAATTGTTCCATATTTGGTCTATTCTATTTATATGAATGTTCAATTTAAGAGTTTTTACGATATAGTAGACAACTGTGGAAGAGTAATCTTATATAAATAGTATATATGAATAAAGAATCTTTATGTTAGGATGAGTATATCCTTTCCTTAGACGAAACACGTAGGGAGGGGCTAGTGGCCTATGATGTCAGCACATCCGCTGGTGCACCGCAGCGTGGAGTTTTTGAGCTTTTGCTACCCTGAGATACTTGTGAGTATATTGGCATGAAATAAATTGATGTTTTTAAGATATTACTTTATGGTCCTTTGTATTTTCCTCTGTATCTCACTGTTGAAAGTTGCACTTTCTGATCAGCCAGCAGAGGACCTGGTGAGAGTGGAGGTTGTTACCACACCCTGGTGTGATTTGTATTTGGTGAATCCTGCACACTAGTTCTATAATCTGGAGATCCTGGTTATCCAGTGAGGGATTTCCTATATCTGTGCCCGATTTGGTGGGATTAAACACATAGAACTGTGGCATTTCATTTTCACACAAGATTCTATAAAGCCCCCTAGTGGAGCCCTGAAATATTCTTTTTATTATTTAGTACAGGTACTTATATAGCACCATCAATTTACGCAGCACTTTACCTATATATTGTATGTTCACATCAGTCCCTAATCCTCAAGGAGCGTACAATCTAAGGTCCCTAACTTACCTTCATACATACACATACTAGGGCCAATTAAGACAGGAGCCAATTACCCTACCAGCATGTCTTTGGAGTGTGGGAGGAAACCCACACAGGCACAGGGAGA